>NC_139043.1:112187981-112265481 GCF_965140915.1 Aythya marila
ATATCTGCTGTCCTTTCCCTGAAATTGATATATATAAAATGAACTGAAATGCACTGATTTGTAGAACAAAAACAATGGGAGTATTTTCAATGCTTAAATTAAAATATTAGATAGCAGCAGGAAAGAACTTGAAGATAGAGAAGCTGAGTGTATCATCTTCATTAGGTAATGCAGACAGCACCAGAATAAATTAGTAGGCTTTGAATGGCATGTGAAGAATAAGTCATTAAACAGCTCCTGTTTCAGTTGTACTGAAAACAATGAACAAATAGGTTATACTTTTTTTTTTTTTTTTTGTCTTATCATTGTTTTGATATGATGTGAATATCAACTACGACACATTTTTCTTATGCATTTGCATACTTATAGCATATTGTAGAAATGATAAACACATGGTAACCCATGTGTCTAAAAGTGCTGTCTGCAGACACTAGTAATAAAAAATTTAGTTCATCCTTTAGATTTTTTAGCATCTTTCTTTGGCTGTTTTTACAATCTGTGCTGTCTTATTATTTTAAGTATGTCACCAAATACACTGTATTTCAGATATTAGTGTGAGAGATTGTAACAGTTCAGAATATAAAAAAATACAGTGTTCTCTGATGACAGAAGCCAAAATTTTAATTTCATGCCCTCACTTTTCATGCTTTCACAGGAGTGTAGGATGGAGTGGCTTGTTGCCATTTCTGTTGCAATAGTACAGGCAATGAAAGAGTACTACAATCTCTGATTGCCAGAGTTTTTTCTATGATATCACTTTGCTTATAAGTCTTCTGTTTACTTCAACAATACCCACTGAATTCCTTGCTATAAACGCAAGTGTTTACTAGTGTTGTGTTTACATACATTGGGACACACACCTGACTTTCTGAAAATAGCAATTTGCTTTCTTGTAATTTATAAAGATCAGATACTTTTAAACAACTTACACCTGTTGTTAAGGATTTAGATGAGAATCACACAGCAGGCAGGTACCTGATCTGTTGTTCTTTTAAATCTGACATTCACAAAGGAAAGTAGTCAGAATGACAAAACTTGTCCTCAAGGGAATGGTCATTCAAGTTGCTGCATGGCTTGAGGAAAATCACTCTTTGGCCCAGAAGGCTGTCCATTGCAAGTACAGACTTGGTAACAAACATGAGTTAGTACTAATATATTTTAAAAGGATCTAGCATCAGATTCCTTTTCTCTCACATTTTTGTTGCCTGATGTCCTCACTTATGGTTACCAAATGTTGAAATCCTTAGTGGTATTATGTGGTACTACTGTATCCTGTTTCAACCATAACGTTTTGAAAGTTCACCATTAAAACCAGAATTTGAAATAACTGTGCTCTAGTATTGGACAATTTGGTATTTTTTGATAATCAGCCTTCTGTCCAGAGGGGAGAACATGAGCACCTTATGTACAAGAGGAACAACCAGATGGATCAGCACACTGATAAAAATTATTGGATTTGTAAATAGGACAAAGAAGCAGGTCTTGTTGTCATCCTGATCCTCTGTAAGACAGAGATCGTCTCAGCTATCCTGATTGAGGGGTGTAGGAAAACTTTATATTTTGATATCTAGAGAAATTGAGACTAATGTGTCTATCTTGAGCTTGAACCTTCAGATAAAGGCATTCATAGTTCGATACAGTGTGAATGCCTATTCCCATTTTTATTATAGTACTAGAAAATGCTTCAGTAAAATCTTTTCCCTCAATACATAAAATAATCAATGTTTCCAAAATCAGCAGTTTAGCCCTTCCTGAGGTAGAACCATATGTAACATGTCCCTTATAAGAATGAATGAATGAAAAATTCAGACCTGTATCACTCTTCAGTTCTTCTCTCTTTTGGTGACAGTCTTATAAATAGGGTCTTTCTGTCCTACACGTTATCTTGTGGTGGTTCCTGACTTTCAGTTGTATTTGCTTTTCCATAGGTAGACCTGTAGAGCTAAGAATGTTTTCCACTTTGACATTTAGAGAATTCTTTTTGTAGTAGGAACACTAAACTCTTAAAGTGCTGTACAAAATGGTTCACATTAATTGTTGATGTGGAGATGGCCAGCTCTGCATTAATGTATATGCTGAATACAAAATATGTCTCGTGAAACCCAAATGCAGCCTTTTGCTGTCACTGGAGTGCACTCATCAGAGCTGAAGCTGTAACAGTGCTTTGCTGAAAAACGATTCTATTCTTAATGTCTTCTGAAGCTTTATCTATATTCTCATCAACCACTGCAGTAATACTGAGGAAGACTCAAAGCTAATGCAGCATGTGATAGAGTGATTCTGTTTGCTTCAAGAACTCAGCTACTGCTTCTTCAATGATTGTGGATATGGGGACTTACTGCTTGGAGCATTCATATTACAAATACAAGAATCACTCAAAGAGAGAAAAAAATGCTACACTGAAATTATTCTCATCCTTATATCCCTCTTATCCCTCTTTTCCTATCCTGATCAATCTTTTTTTTTTTTTTTGGAGTGGGGGATTAGTATTTGGTAGATGAGGAGGAAATGACATTGTGTGTAGCTCCCTTTGCTTTGTTTATTTGCGTGATGACCATTCTGTCACGATGTTGACAGAGAAATCTTTAGCCATAAGGGACTGCACATCCATACATACACAAAGGTAAAAGTACATTTGGAGGGTATTTCTCAAAAAGCTTTACTTGCTGATAGCTTCCCTTGTTTTAGCCTGGTAGCTTTGATTCTGAGATTACTTATAGAACATACTGGTCTATGCTTTTAGGTTGATATTCATAAAACACGATTATGGCTTATCCAAAATAAAAGTATATAGTTTCTTTTTCAGTGGCCATGCCTGTGATCTCCATTGTGTTAACTACATTCAAAACTACAAGAATGAGCCAAGTAGACTGTGTTACTGTCGTTATATAGAACAAGTACAACTACTGTACCATTATTATGGAAAATGACAGTTCTGAAATGAATGAGAAGTGCTAGAAAACAAAACAACTGTGAAAAGCAGAGACTTGGGTATCAGAAAATATATTTTGGCATTGATATTATATCCTTATTCCTTCTAACTAGGCAAAAGATAATTAGCTAGGACAAGCTATATATTATATAAATACTTCATATTATACATTGTAAATATATAAATAAAATTATTATATTTATTGTTTATAGGAGTAATATCAAATATTTTTCATTATATAAATACTTCCTGAACTGTTATTTATGAAAATAAGTACATGAATAAAAACAGACTGTTCAGCTTAGAACATACAATACCCATGTTTCCTCTGTTATACTCAAAATGTCAGTTTTCACACATCTATTGAGTTGGCAGGATTTTGTGAAATTCTAATGAGGGAAAATACCTATATTCAATTTAAAATATTTGCCACAGTTGTCCTTGAATGTTTATAATATATAAATAATATAATATGTTATTCTGATCTGAAAAGTTGCATTGAATTTACTTTTACTATTATGTGTGTATTTATTTTCCAAAAGTTGCCATATTTTTAAAATGAGTGTTTAATAAAGAAGGCTCACTATTAATTCTTAAACATTCTCATGTAAAAAGTTTGTATAAAATATTGCAATTTACATAAACTATTATTATATTTTCATTTTACAGAATTACTGCATTAGATTTTATGATACCATTTGAAGTTTGGCTTCTCTGAGGCTTCATTTAAATGGCGACATATACTAAACAGTGAACATCCAGCAGAAATTGTTAAAATCTTCTTGGTAGTAGTAGTAGTTCTCTGGCGCTGGAATTTCTTGTATCATTTTTTTTTCAATAAATATCATCCTTACATGTACTAGCCAATGATGTACTTACATGTACTAGCCAATACTTCCAAACAACGTAAGTGTTTGGAAGATTTCTTGTCTTGAAGCTTGACTATGTTCTACCTTAAATCTGATGTTATCAAGTGGGGAAATCCTCAACAGCTTTTGTTAGCATTGCACTATATGGTTGGCAGTATGTGTGTGCAACTATGTTTTAGGGCATTGGTCTTTCTTTGCATTGTGCTCCTTTTTTTGTATCCTTGGTTTGTTTCTATAAGTTAACCCCTTCACACTGGCCTTAAAGGCAGGCAGGATCTCCAGCCTACAGCAACTTCACTCAGAACCTGTTTGATTCTACTCTTTTGGATTCCTAGCCATCTTGTGTCTTGTTTCTTAGATAAATGTGTTCATTAAATAAAACATAGGCCTGTCTAAAGGCACGCTACGTTTGTTACTGCCTTTATGTGATTATCTGTGTGTACTGCCTAATTTCTGTTATTTATAGGTTGGGCCCATCTGTAGGTTTTAGACAGTAAAGGTCTCCATGAAAAGACAGATCTCAGATTTCACCGTAAGGAGGAAAGGAAAACTAGTCTCAGGGGGATAAAGGGTTTCATAAACAATGAACTTCTGCCAAGGACTCTCTGTAGTGCAGGGTAATGAGAATAAGGTGGTATCTCAAGTTTTCAGTCAGCAAGATTTTAATAGATAGAGAGAACCTGAGCCACAAGTATAATTGTACTGACAACCACAATATTGCATTGATACAGAGCTGAACTGTGTTCTTATTGATCTCTTTTATCTAGACTGCAGAACTGTTCTAACTGAATCACTGAAGTTTTGGTATTCTATTACATTACAGTTATATTCTATGTTTAAAATCTGACTTCTTTAATAATAATAATAATTAAAAAGTACAGGGTACTTCTGAAGTTTTTACTGAGGAAGGTGACAATGTTGATTAAAAAACTAATTACTTTGAAAAGTGTCCATTAAAAAAAAAATAGATTGTGTTAATTTTTTCATTAAATATTTTGTTTTGTTCAGTGAAAAATTTCTAGACTACTCTTTTTGAAATTTTAGAAATGTTATTCTAATTAGAGTAGGCATAAGTGGAGATGCATTCTTTGTTACATAAAAATCTGGAAAAGGTCAGATAAGGAGATCAGAATTCTTTTCTGCTCACTCTTGAAGTGAAAGTAGTGTTTTCTTCATTGGAAAAAAATGAAAAATAAAATCTTTTCAGGATGATTATTCAGTATAAATATTTCAGTAAGCAGATAAATATTTCAAAAAGCAGATTTGAAATTAATCTTCTTAATTATCTCAGTATTGCCTATAAAAATAATCAAAGGAAAAATAATCAAGGTCAACACTTCTTCATCATCAGTTACTGGATTTCAGAATTAGATGAGAAACAATGATTAGGATCAAACCATATATCTATATGGGAAGTCCAATAGGAATTTCATAAATAGAAATCCAGAAACTGTACTTTTAATATGGATCATAGAATGGTTCGAGTTGGCTCTTAAAGATCACATAGTTCCAACCCCCATGCCATGGGCCAAGACACCTGCCACTAGACCAGGCTGCCCAGAGCCCCATCCAACCTGGTCTAGGACACTTCCAGGGATGTGATCCACAGCTTCTCTGTACAACCTGTTCCAGGTTCTTACCACCCTCATAGTCAAGAATTTCTTCCTAATATCTAATCTAAATCTACCCTTTTTTAGTTTAAAACCATTGCTCTTTGTCCTATCATTACACTCCCTGACGAAGAGTCCTTCCCCATGTTTCCTGTAGGATCCATTTAGGTCCTACATGAGGTCTCTACATTTAGGCCACCATAAAGTCTCACTGGAGCTTTCTTTCTCTAGGCTGAACAACCTTGGCTCTTTCAGCTTGCCTTCATAGGAGAGGTGCTCCAGCCCTCTGATCATCCTCATGGCCCTCCTCTGGACTCTCTAATAGGTTCATGGATGTTAAAATGGCCATGACAAAAACAGTAGTAGTTAAAAAAAAGTCTCAGCCAAGAAGGCCACTGGGTGTCAGTCATGTTCATTACAGCTATGACAAAGTTCACTGAAGCCAAATGGCTTGTCAGTGAAACAAAGTATGTAGCAGATTAGGCAAAATCTAAAAAATTGCATTTAGAATATTTCTTTAGAGTAAAATATCAATGTTGATTGCCATCAAAAGTGAGTCAGGGGTATTAATTTTCAAAAGAATTGCAAAAACTTATGGTTGTAAAATCAGAATAGTGATCCCTCTAACTGTAGAGGATCTGTACATGGATGTACATGGACAACTGTACATGGATGAAAAGCCAGAACTAAATGCTAATATGTCTGTAGTTGGTTACAGTGTTTGCCAAAATAAAATACATTAAGCTGTAAAATCCAGTACATTTTGCACATTTAGTTTATTGAAGCAACAACAACAACGAAATTAAATTTCCAGTGAATTTTACCAAAAAATGGCATAATTATCCTATGGATCTCTTGGTTTGCAACTTTCTGTCACTTCAGAGACATAATATAGTTGTATGTGAGATATGTGTAAGTAACATATTCTATTCAGTATTATTGTTTACTTTTTGATACCTTTCTCACTTTATTTTTTCATATGTACAATTGAAAGAAGATTTGGTTTTGCATTAGTATCTGAATAAGTAGGTTTATTATTTTTTGTTTCATGTTCTCTGCATAGTGCCATTAATAAAAAAATCTTAGTCTTTGTAATGACAAAAAGAAAGTGTGTATCTAATGACCTTCCTGTGAGTAATTAGCCTTTTCCCCTAGTGATGCAGAATTGTCCATCCCTAAATATATAACAAAATGGAGAACCTTTATAAATGTTTAAGTGGTCATAATGAAATAAATTAATGGACATTCCCATGCAGTCCCATTTTTTCCAGAATAGCAGTGAAAGAGAAGTTCTCTTTCCTAATATGCTCTACAAATATTGACAGGTATATACGATCAAACTGTGATGATATAGAAGAAAAGTTAATGATGCAATAATAGGCAAATAAGTTTGTGTTTAACAGTCAAAAAACTATCTTATGCAGAAACCAATAATGAAATCATAAATTATTATTATTTTTTTTTCTTTTTAGATAAAACATGTAAACTTAAGGTGTAAAGGAAGAAGTAGGATTGGAGAAGTTCTTAATTCTATGTAATTTCAAAATCTTTTTTATACTTACATCAACTTAAATTCCCTCATATTAATAGATCGACTTACTTAAACATGTAGCTTTTACTTTTCTTAAAATAAAAACTTTATGTATGGAAAAAATCTGCAACCAGAAACCTAAGTTCAGTGTTAAAGTCTTAGACTACATAATACCCTTCAAAGGAGTATTTTTATATTTCTTGTTTCCACATCATTCTCAATAAAACACAAGTGTTAGTTTTAAAGTAAAAGTGTATATTTTAAAATGTTTGTTTTTGTTTCGATGTAGAAATATTTTGCTAACTATATAGGATATAGAATATTTTGCTAACTATATAGCTCTCTAATGAATTTGCTTTTTTATCTTTTCTGGTCTTTGAATGATTGATGTTTTCTTCCATTAGCATTCGCAACCAATGGATCGAATTAGATCCTCTTCAATCAATACCAGATTTACTGGCATTATATACCATAACAATTGTTTCCAATTAACTTGTAATAAAACCTCTTAGGGTAACACTTTTTCACAGTTAGCATCAAATACAAAATGTGTTTGCTCTTCATTTTTGCTTTATAGTCTGTTGTCACTCACATTTTCTGCAACAGCAGTGCTATTTATTCAATTTTTTATTTTTTATTTTTTTTGTCTTTGAACTTTCACTTGTGTTCTGCTTGCTTTAATGCTTTTTTTTTTTTTTTTTTTTTTTTTTTTTTTCCACTTCTGTGGACTCACTAATTTGTTCCTGTGCCTTCTGAAGTTATATTCTTGACACCAGTGCTGGAGTCACTGACCCATAGTACCTGAAGTCATCATGTCAGTACTTCCAGTTCAGTGCTTTGATACCAATCTCTTTCCACGATATCAAGAAAGGAAAGGACTGTGACTTGCTTAAGTGACATATCAAGTTGGCACCAGCAAATCAGTACTGAGCCCTAACAAAATCCTAGCACAAGTTGTCATGAAGATGTATCTTCATCAGTTCATTGTCTTTATCTTCTTAAAAGCTACCAATTCTTCAGTGTCCTTCTGAACACACTGAACACATTTATTTTTATTTTTTTTTGATTTATTTTTTTTTTTCAGGAGTCATTGAAGAGAATTTCCCATATATTGATCTCATATTGACTAAAGATTTAGGAACTCTTCAGCTCCTGCATGTCCCTTGAATTTGCCTATACATGATTATACATGTTTATATATACATGTTTAACGTGTAAGCACTGACAAATTCTAGTTTTGCAATGTGAAAACAGAAAATATCCAGTTGCTTTCTGAAGATCTTGAAGTTTTTTTTTCTCCTTCTGAACCTTTGTGATCATGACTGATCAAAAAATTGAAGTAGCCCTAGACAAAACTCTCCCATCCTTGGTAGCAAAAATATTTTTGTCTCTTAACCACAATAACATTGCAAAAGTTTCTTCCCTGTAATCAGGGCTTCCTGATTGCAGATAAAAATAGGACTAAGAAGGCATAATCAATTGTAAGTTTTGTTCAAATCCTGCTGTAAAAATAAGAATTTTAAAACCATGCAGTTTAGCCAGAGCCATTTAGGGTTCTTTCATATGGTGTTTTAATAACACCTTGAGTCCACAAAGTTCTGTCAACTGTAGCAGGTCATGATAATGTAGACTATATGCAATTTGGAGAAAGACACCCTTGTGCGAAATAGCCTAACTAGATACCTATTTTTTTCTTTCACGTATGTAAAAACAATGTTACTATGCACCTTGTAGTTTGGACTGTTTCCTGGCCTTGCAGTTGATCTCTACCATGTGAGCCTTTCGACTGTTAATTTTTTTGATTTCTCCATGTCTCAATCTCAAATCAGTGCAAGAAGAGACCTCCATTTTTAACCATGGCTCCAGACTGGCCCTGACTATAGGGACCAATCTCCCCCATCCCAGCTGAAATCTCACAGAAGAAGTATCATAAACTAAATAAACTTAGCTTATCTGTACAGATATGGGGAGAACATTTAAGCCAATAATTCTTCAATTCTGTTGAATCATTATTGAAACATTTGAGTCTGAACTGAGATTTCAGAAAGACCATAGGGCAGAATTCATGACTACTGAAGACAAAAGAAAATGTTTTCCTTTTGGCACTTGAACAGAAAAAAGAAAAGGGGGAGTGGAGGAGGGAAGGAATGAAAATGACTGCTTTTCTAGTGCATTGATCTGAGATTTATGTCTATACACCATAAATATTTCCAGTACTTCAATTTTTACATATCTTTTTCTTCAGATTTTATGCATGTATAGAATCATAGATGGTGCATTAACATTAAATTATTTTATAGCATTTGTAGCATATTCTACAACCACACCTTTTTTTTTAGTGTAAATGCAGTTAGGTTCATGTGCTAAAGATAACTGTGGAATTTCAGAATATTCCATACATAGAAAAGACTCTATATGAAAAAGAAACAAAAATACTTTTTGATTTTGGCTGCCATGAAGAAATGTGAACCAAAGCTTGTTATATGCTATTTGTTTTGAAATACTTGTAATGGTAAAGCAGACAGGTGTGTACTTATATTCACTGATACTGTTTTGGTAATGTTGTTACTTTAGTAGCATACATTTTTAACTTTTTATTTTAGCAGAATTCATTATTTGTAATATAAGTAGCCTGCCATTCACATATTTTTTCCCCTCAAGGATTTAATGCATTATTCCCCATATTAAGTCTCCACTTAAGTCATAAGAACTAAACTTTTTTCTTTCAAAACTGTCGGAACTGCCATTTGAACTGCTGTGTTATCAATGAAAGACACTTGTAGCTATTGTTACTTTAGTTTGCAAGTTAGAAAAATCAGGAAAAAAAATTACACCATACTCTTTTTTAAAGAGTAATTAATTTGTTCTAAATGGTCTCTAACACATTGTTCAAAAATACGATCTCACTTCTCAATATGTATACTTCAGGGTGCATTTTCAAAGTCACCAAACAAATATTATAAAGCACAGCTTCATGCTATGGATGTAAAAACATGCTTTATTTCAAAAGATTTAGTTTCAGTAACTCTAAGCTATGTGCATTAAGGTTCTTTTTGTTGTTATTTTTCTCTTGTTTTTGCTTTTTGGTAGCAGATACAGTGGAAGACCTGTTTCAGCTTAGAGACCACCAAAATCTGTGTTAGACCAGTATGTAATATCAACAATGTACATACCTTAACTGATGCTAGAGCTTGTTCAAGAAGGGCTCATCTGTTTGCACAGTGTACCTTAAAAGGTTTGCAGTACTGGAGATTAGTTGAGTAGCTGCAAGACCCTTGGTGCATAAATTACCAGTCTTCAAATGCTGGTGACAGAATCAACAGAAAATCCCAAGTATGGTGAATGCAGCAGAAATTATTACTCAGTTAGCTTCTGTTTAGCTTCTGTTGTAGTTTCTGTGACTTGTAGAACCCACATAACTTCCTAACTACTGTTATTGTAACAATATATCATCAGACAGGGGGGAAAAAAATCCCACCTCTTGCTTGGTTTACAATATCTTCCTTTCCCATAGCTGGGAGACTTGTCAGCTGTATTATGCTGGCTGTGCAGTATTTGGAAATGCCATGCTCATTATGTCCTGGGAAGGAACATATGTATGATATACCTAATAGATGCTTCAGGAAATATATAACTGACTCCACTGGAGAAGCCTTTTGGAGTTGGAGGGGTGAACACAGTAATTTTAAGATAAGCAATTTATTTTTACAGTTCATATTCTGGGTTGTTCTACAATAAAGATACTTCATGCCTGCAATAGAAACAGTCCTGCTTGGAGAAACCAATTTCATTCTTCACAACATCAAATTTAAGTAGTATAAGCAACTAATATAGATCCCTTAATAATTAGTTTATTGTGCTGATGCATGATTGTCAAAATCAATTGTTCTTATCTTTCAAATAAAACACTGCTGTCAGAGTGACCATTCAAAATGATGTTTGACTTTGTAAACTACAGGGATTTATATCTTTTTTATTGGTATATCATTATGTGGACAAAATCATTGATCCTAAGGTTTGTCTCTACAATTCTTTACAGACTTTTGCCACACAAAATGGAATAGTAAGATAATTCTTAGATCACTTGCAACACAAAGTGATTAGTACTAGTTTACATAAAAGGATGGAAGACTAACATGAAATGCATTTTCTCATAGTAGCAGTATACTTTGCTTGTCTCTAACATTCACTCTTGTTCTTTTTTTTTCTCTCTCAGTTAGAATAGGTTAGTGGTGATCTCTATTTGGAGCTTAAATGGACTAAAGTTTAGTTATTGCAAAAAATTCTGTATGTCCTGAGATCCTGGACGGATAATTTATCATTGCGTTACATGGCATTGCATTTGCTTTCCTATTGCCTAGTTGAACTGTCATTGTACTAATACTTTTTTGAAAGTTCTTGGGAAGCACTTTGATGTTTTTACTATTTTTTTAACACTTATTTATTTTCTTCTTCCACATATTTTATTGTCTCACTATGAATTAGTATTATGACAGACAGGAACTCTACTTCAAATGTGTTCAGCAGACACACAAAAAAAGTGTTCCAGCTTCTTGCTGTTCCAGAAAGGCAGACTAATCTTGTGTTGAGTACGAGAACATAGAGAAAAAAAAAAAATAAAAGTGCTGAATCAGGTAGACATTTTCTCTAGGCCAGTATTCCACCCCTGTTGACTATAGTAAGCAAGCATTTTGTAAAATTTCTCCTGAATAACCCCCCAGCTAGTTAGCTTTCTTGCTTTCTCTTTCTCTCTTTCCTTCCTTCCTTCCTTCCTTCCTTCCTTCCTTCCTTCCTTCCTTCCTTCCTTCCTTCCTTCCTTCCTTCCTTCCTTCCTTCCTTCCTTCCTTCCTTCCTTCCTTCCTTCCTTCCTTCCTTCCTTCCTTCCTTCCTTCCTTCCTTTTTTTTTGTCTCATTTATTTATTTATTTACTTACTTGGTTTTATAATCATCAGTGGATATTCCACACACCTTAGCTACACATAGTGCAAAGAAATATCTTCTTTCATTTGTTTATACTATGGTATTTTCTGGTTTCATTTGATTTATCTACTTTAACACTCAAGTTTTATTTCATGTAAGACTTCAAGAAATTCCTCAGAATTTTACATTTATTCTCACTGAAGAAAGTAAATTCATTTGAATATAGAAGTGAAAAAGAACTGTTTTCCATATTTCAGACATCTGTTCCAGAATGTCTGAAGAACTCAAACATACCTGTAGACAAACCTGACATACAAGAAGTCTTTGATTTCAAGTTTTGCTGAAGAGGAAAAGAACAAACACATGAATCTTTATCTGTGTTTTTTATAAGTTAGCAAGTCTGCAAATTCAGCAGTTTGAGTGGCAGAGGTGTATACCAAATGTCAGGATAATTAATGTAAGATACTTAAATATCTTACTGTTGGTTTTGAGATTCATATCCCTGTTGTCCTAAAAGTCCTAAAACTTCTTCTTTTTTTTTTTTTTTTTTTTTTCTTGTCTACATTCTGTAAAATCCTTTGTAGAAATGTCAGCAAGTGACTCTCAGGTATTCAAAGGATGTATACTCTTTGCCTTCTCATCCTCAGTGCTGCTTCCAGAAGAGTAAATTAGAGAAAAAGAATAATTTCACCTTAACTTTCACAGCTGATAGAGGCTATGCAATGAAACACTTTTTTGGGGGACAGGACAACTAGTTTAACTGGGCATACAAACATAGCCACTAAGTCTTAAGAAATCCATAAAGTGATATTTAGTTTTCTTTTGTATGTAATTATTTGTCAAAATGTCATTTTAAATTATACAAAAAATAACAGTAGGACTTTACTAGTTTTGTACTCAGGTATATATATTGGTGAAAATTGCTATATTGATGTTAATCTTCCAAAAGTAAGTTTCTCTTTTACTTTCCCATATTGCTTACTTTGAAAATACTGTTAATGATGAAAACACTTGTTTTCAAATATTGAATGTCCGCATATTAACATCAGTCATTTTATGAACGTTTCATGTTCATGAAAGTATCAGTCTGAAAAATAGGTTTTACCTCTATCCAAAGAGTAATATTATTATATTTATTATATAATTTATTATATAATAAATTTTATTATTCTTTATTATCCCTTTATTATTCTGAGATTTCTGAAAGATGAATAACATTTTAGTAATTTAGTGATGTATAGAGTAACAGTTCTGTACATGAAGAATTTTCAGATTTGGTTGCATAACCATGGCAAATTTCTAGCCAAAGTTTTCAGAAATTATGTATAAATACAGATAAAAAGAGGATATATCTTGATTAGGACATTGCGTAGGAAAAAGAAGTAAAATTATTGTTAATATGCTAACTGTCTTGGGAGCTTCCCAAATTCAAAGTTGCTCCACAGGATGGCTAGGAACCTATTCAGGCATGCTGCTATTTCCCTTGGATAGTTTTGTCTTTTAAAGGCGAGACACCAAATAACACTCTTGGGAACAGACTCAAAAAACATAAAGCTTCTTCAACATTATGCACCATGACCCCAGAACTGACACTTTATTAGTCCACTATTTCACTACAATTTTGTTAAAGCCAGAGAAGATACTAAAGCAAGGTTTAAATTTTATCACAAGTCCTTAGCCTCCCAGGGTTCTGGGCCAAATTGTAGCTATAATGTATGATTAAAACATCGTTTGCTTCACCGTTGTATCAGATAAGCATACGCTTTTACCCTACCAAACAGAGCTTTACTAGAAGGAACAGGGTCTGGCTCTTGTAGGATTCAAATACAAAGAGTGTCTTGGACCTTCAACCAGTGATCTAGAAAAATAAATCTAAACACAATTATGCTCAAAACACTTTTTTTTTTAAACTTTTTATTTATTTATTTATTTATTTATTTTCTGCCTTAGACATACATGTTTTGACTTACACGATATTCTGTCAAAGGGACGAAGAGAATCAGGGAGGTAGGCAGAATAAACTCTGGAATATTACCAGACTCCTCTATCAAAAATGCAACTAAAATTATTTACAATTCCTTTCTTTGGATTTTGGTAAAGCAATTACTAAGTCAGGTGGTTGCTCCCCACCTCCTGCAGTAACATCTCACTGACAGTTTGGGATTGTCAAGTCCATCACTCCTGATGGATAGACAGCTTCCTTGCAGGTAGCACCTTATGGTGACGTCCATACTGAACTAGATCCTCCAACTGCTCTAGCTGCTCCACTAGCTCTGTTTTTCAGCAAGAGTACCCACAGCACCTAGGATGACAAATAGTCCAGTTGTATAAACTTGAGTAGTAACACACTCTTCTAACTTGAGAAACTTTTAGTTATATCTTTTGCATTACAGGCAACAACTTATGCAAACTTAATAAGATTTAGGCTTGCCCAATGATGTTTTTCATGCATCTTTCTCCTACTGGGTGGTATTGTAATCACTACCCACCATGTTATAAAAAGGTACTTTCAAGTTATACATTTCACAGAATCACAGAATCACAGAATTTCTAGGTTGGAAGAGACCTCAAGATCATCGAGTCCAACCTCTGACCTAACGCTAGCAGTCCCCACTAAACCATATCCCTAAGCTCTACATCTAAACGTCTTTTGAAGACTTCCAGGGATGGTGACTCCACCACTTCCCTGGGCAGCCTGTTCCAATGCCTAACAACCCTTTCAGTAAAGAGGTTAAAATTTGAAACATATTTCAAGAAATATTTTATAATCAGCCATTCTGTTTTATATTTATGAAGTTAGAAGAAATTCTAAATATCAAAAGGCTGAAATTTCAACATTCAACTAACTCTATGGTTAAAAGTCTAGGTGGGCTTCCCTCCCCTAATGTGCATTTTGGTGGGGAAAAAAATAACAATTACAGCAGATGTTCTTGTCAGAAATCATTTTAAAATTAAATTAAATCAGATTATGCACTTGTAACTTATATACAATTGTGTAACTGTTGAAAGGTCATGCATTATAACCACAGGAAATTCAGTCAAAGTCAGATTTAAAAGCAGTGGAAATGTTTCTGATTACAGAAGCATACGTTGCAAACAACTTCAACTTCACCTGGGGGCAAACCATGAGAGCTGATAATTTAATTAGTCTTTAAAATCAAGTTAATCAAATAGTGATCAGGAAACATTAAAATCGTTAAGAAAATACATGACTATTGCATTGACTTTTTTTCAAATAACTTGGAAAAGGAGAGATATGAACAGTACAACGTAGGTGAAGAATTTGGTGGAATCCCTGGCTATTAAGACAAGATAATTTCTTTGCAAAAGTGGGCTTCTGTAGTAAGGTAGAAGACGTATTATGTCTGGTAGTTTCTACTGTAATTATTTACATCATGATTTTCTGAACAAATTATTTATTAATAACACTGATTTTGGTAAAAACATATTCATCAAAATCTCAACCACTTTAAATACATTTGGAGTTTTTCCATTGGTTTTACTGAGATCATAATCTTGCCATTTATATTTTGGAGATACTCATAAGTGAATGAGTCAAGACCTATAATCTTATTTTTTAGAAAGGCATTTTGCTGTGAGTATAATCAATTAATTTTCTCTTCAGGCCACTCTGGAGCAAGTCATTAAAGAAAATCTGTGGTTAGCTCAAGAATATCAAATTTCTCAGAACTGCTACTTAAACAGTAAAGAAGACCTCACGGAACTTTATGACAATAGAATCAGGATGGAAGCTTCAGTTAGAGATTATCAGCAGGTAAAGTGCTAATATCACTCATTCAAATCATTTATCTCATCTTTAAAATTAATTTGATCAATGCAGCTACCTAATAGCAATAGAATATGCTCTAGTAATCTACCACCTGAATTCTTGTTTTCTTCATGAGCATTTCACACTTTGTCTATTTTCATTTCTTTTCTTGTTTGCTTGTTTTTTAAATTTTACAGAGCTAGTCATATGAGGTATTCATTATTCCTTATTAATGTATTGATAATTGCATTTTTTTTACCTGAAATGTATTTATTTTTGTACAAAAATATATTACCCAGTATAGTATCCAGTATCTTACCATTACACATAACTTCTTCATGAAATACTCTTTCAGGGAACTGTGAGTTTTATGACAGCTATAATCAGACACTGTAAGCCTTTAATTTAGCAAACAGTCAAATGAAAATGAAAAAAGTTAAAATCTAGTTTGATGAACATTCATGATGGAGGTATAGTGGTGAGGTGTAATGTTCTATTGAATAAATAGTTATATTTAAAAAGATTTTTTCTTGGAATTTAACAGTGCTCTGGAACATAAATCAAGTGAGGTGTTGTAAAACCTTGTTGTGAGAATGTAATGTAAATTCACATAAAAATACTTTTTTCTTTGTTTCTTTGCTTTGTATCTATTGCTCTCAGAATAAATCCTATCAAAAACAACTATAATCAATCCAAAAATATTATCTGGGTATGTTAGGTTATTCTTTGCTTGCCTTTCATATCTGTGTTTTTGAAAATTAATATGCATTGAAGTCATCATACTCACAAATCTTATACTCATATCAACAATTTCTAGTAAGAATGTGTATTAACTTTTGTACAGGAATCGGGTCCTGATACACTGTCATTTTAGTCCATTTTCTAAAAGTACAGTGTAGAAATCTTCAAATAAATAAATGAATGAGATGTGAAATTTAAATTATTTGTAGTACTTTTCTCCTATTTTAAATCTTATCTCCATATCTTCAGTCATTGCTCATTTCCTGACATAACACCTCAGTAAATATCTTAATCTTGAAATTGAGTGTACTCAGTTTGTTCCCGATAAATATCAATAAGAAAACCCTGTCCAAAATATTCTTGTTAACTACACACTATTCTATTTCAAGAACAAAACTGTTTTTAAGTTATGTATTCTTAGGGATAACCATATTTGGAGAATAAGTTGGAAATTAAACATTAAAAAATGGAAGAAATTATCTCCTATCTCTCCTCACCAAGTGAGTGTCAATTACGGTTTCTCAATATGATATTAGAGGCAATGCTATGGGTATTGAAATGTTTCTTTAAAGAAGTGAGTTATAGAAGGAATTTAACATATTTTTCTCTGAATACAGAATTAGGGCATAGCTTCTATAAACTTCACTAAAGAAAAGTATATTTGTTATCATCTGGACCTTTAATTCCTTTGAGTGTAAGAATATTTGTCTTTCACATTCTCAGAATGTAATACTACCAATAATCTTGGTAATATTTGTGAAAGAGATTTCTTACTCAGCAGTTTACCTCTTCTGGACATAGTGTGGATAATATTATCATACATCTCAATGAGGTAATCTGGAAGCAAAGAAAATTGCAAATGAGTTAGCATATATTATTGCTTTTTTCCTTCTCAATCTGTATACAATAAAATAAACATAGTAAAATATAGCAAAATTACAATGTAATACCAACAGGATCTAGTTTCATCAGCACTGCCATATAATCATTTGTCTGGCTGTTTAAAACCTTGTTTATGAAGAAAATTATTATAAGTTTCTATTCTATAAGAGCTTATAATCGACATTACAACACATATACCTTGCTAGTGCTAGAAATTAGTGACAGGAATATTTAGAATTTCTGACAGTCTTCTGTGCAGTATAGATATGAAGAAGGTAAGTTCTATTAACAATATTAATTTGAGAAGCACAGGGACAACTAATCTAATCTCCTTTTGGATAACTTTTCACTTTGTTAAGTGATGAACTAGCCCAAATATTACAAAAAAAAATATTTCTTTTAAAATAGATATATTTTCCATTAAATATGTGTTGATTTTATAAACCTCCTATAAAAAGAAGTTTATTTTTGTTTGTTTGTTTGTTTTGCTAATAGTCAAAGTACAGCTGCAACAGAAAATCGATTTGGGTGGATTGTCAAAGTAATGATTTTTCTAGATGTTGTACTATATACATGCATTACAATCACATGAACATTCATGAAGAAAGTGTGCTTATCCTTCCTTTCCTTAAATCCTGAGAACTTTCTTCCCGTTACATCCTATACATATAATTACTCAAATTACAAGCTAATTTAATGATTATTTATGTAAAAGTCACATTGCTAATTTTAATTAGTTTGGAGTATTTTTAACTGGATATAATAAATGCTGTAACTAATAAAGTAGGTTTTCTTTGGGCTTGTAATAGCTGCTTTGCTCAGCCCAAGAAAAGGCTCCATCTTGATGACAGGTGAAATGTCTTTGGTAACAGGAAAAGTTTTGTCATGACCTTGTAAGATTCTGTGTCCTGAGTAAGGTGCAGTTATGAAGGATAATAGGGAGGATACACATTGCTGAATAGAGGGACTACTCCCATAAAAAGTATACTTTCATCTGTATGGTGAATGCAAAGGCATTCTCTTTGGAGGAGGTAAGGAGGATTTTCTTCATACTACTACACATATGTGGTGCAATGAATCATAGAATCATAGAATCATAGAATATCCTGAGTTGGAAGGGACCCTTAAGGATCATCAAGTCCAACTCTTGACACCGCACAGGTCTACCCAAAAGTTCAGACCATGTGACTAAGTGCACAGTCCAATCTCTTCTTAAATTCAGACAGGCTCGGTGCAGTGACCACTTCCCTGGGGAGCCTGTTCCAGTGTGCAACCACCCTCTCTGTGAAGAACCCCCTCCTGACGTCAAGCCTAAATTTCCCCTGCCTCAGCTTAACCCCGTTCCCGCGGGTCCTGTCACTGGTGTTAATGGAGAAAAGGTCTCCTGCCTCTCGACACCCCCTTACGAGGAAGTTGTAGACTGTGATGAGGTCTCCCCTCAGCCTCCTCTTCTCCAGGCTGAACAGGCCCAGTGACCTCAGCCGTTCTTCATACGTCTTCCCCTCCAGGCCTTTCACCATCTTCGTAGCCCTCCTCTGGACACTTTCCAACAGTTTCATGTCCTTTTTATACTGTGGTGCCCAGAACTGCACACAGTACTCGAGGTGAGGCCGCACCAGCGCATAGTAGAGCGGGACAATCACCTCCCTTGACCTACTAGCGATGCTGTGCTTGATGCACCCCAGGACACGATTGGCCCTCCTGGCTGCCAGGGCACACTGCTGGCTCATATTCAACTTGCTGTCTACCACGACCCCCAGATCCCTCTCTTCTAGGCTGCTCTCCAGCGTCTCGTCGCCCAGTCTGTACGTGCAGCCAGGGTTTCCCCGTCCCAGGTGCAGGACCCGGCACTTGCTCTTATTGAACTTCATGCGGTTGGTAATCGCCCAGCTCTCCAACCTATCCAGATCCCTCTGCAAGGCCTTTACACCCTCATTTGAATCCACAACTCCTCCAAGTTTGGTGTCATCAGCAAACTTGCTAAAAATACATTCTATTCCTACATCCAGATCGTTTATAAAAATATTGAAAAGTACCGGCCTTAAAATGGAGCCTTGAGGGACCCCACTGGTGACCGCCCGCCAGGCTGACACAGCCCCATTTACCATAACCCTTTGGGCCCTGCCCGTTAGCCCATTGCTCACCCATCGTATAATGTTTTTATTTAGCTGTATGGTGGACATTTTGTCCAGTAGGATCCTATGGGAAACCGTGTCAAAGGCCTTGCTGAAGTCCAAAAAAATCACATCAGCTGGTTTCCCTTGGTCCACCATACGGGTGATCTTATCATAAAAGGAAATCAGGTTAGTTAGGCAGGACCTACCCTTCACAAACCCATGCTGGCTGGGACCAATGACTGCTTTGTCCCCCAGGTGCGCCTCAATAAGTTCAAGAACCAACTTCTCCATGATTTTACCAGGCACTGACGTGAGACTGACAGGCCTGTAATTGCTAGGGTCTTCTTTCTGACCCTTCTTGAAAATCAGCACAACATTTGCCAGCTTCCAGTCTACCGGGACCTCTCCAAATTCCCAGGATCGTTGAAAAATAATTGAGAGAGGTTCCGCGATGACGTCCGCCAGCTCTTTCAGCACCCAGGGATGAATCCCATCCAGACCCATGGACTTGCAGGGATCCAGGTGGAGTAGCAAATCCCGCACACGTTCCGGGCCGGTTGGGAGTTTGTCATCCCCACCGTCCCGGTCCTCCAGCTCAGGGCACCCTGGGTCCTGAAGCCCATCATCGGCATTGAAGACAGAGGCAAAGAAGGCGTTAAGCGTCTCTGCTTTGCCTATGTCATTGTCTGTGAGGAGACCTTCCCTATCAAGGAGCGGCCCTATGTATTCTTTAGTTCTCCATTTTCCATTCACATATCTAAAAAAACCCTTTTTATTTTCTCTCACAGACACAGCCAGCTTCAACTCTAGGTGTGCTTTGGCCACACGAACGTTCTCCCTACAAACATGAACAGCATCCCTGTATTCTTTACATGACACCTGGCCCTCCTTCCAGTAGCGAAACACTCTCTGTTTCCACCTAATCTCCATTAGAACGTTCCTGGTCAGCCACGCCGGCCTCCTGCCCCGCCTGCCTGACTTGCGATATTTAGGAATTGCCTGATCTTGTGCTTCTAGGAGGCATCGCTTAAAGAATGACCAGCACTGGTGGACATCGAGGCCTTCAAGAGCAGTTTCCCAGGGGACCTTGCTGACTAGTTCCCTGAGCAGCCTGAAGTCCGCTTTCCCCATATCTAGGGATGAGGTTTTGGTGGCACTTTTCCTTCTGTCACCATAAATTTTGAACTCAACCACTTCATGGTCGCTATGACCGAGGCGGCCACCAATCACCACATCTCCCACCAGACCCTCTCTGTTTTCTAGCAACAGGTCTAGGAGGGCACCTTTCCTAGTTGGCTCCGTTAGCACCTGCACCAAGAAGTTATCATCTAGGTGCTTCATGAACCTCCTGGACTTGCTCGTGTCAGCCGTGTGGCACTCCCAGTTAACGTCCGGCAAGTTGAAGTCCCCCATAAGGACGAGGGGAGTTAATCTCGAGGCCTCTCTTAGTTCTGTAAAGAATAATTTATCGGCGCTATCGTCCTGGCCAGGCGGACGATATGAAATATGAAATAAGGTTTTCTCTCCCACTGACATTTTCTGGATGTTACTTTTCCTCTGGATACTTAAGGAGAACCTAGTGTGATATAACAGATAGTAGCCTGGTAGAAAACAGACATGCAAGTTTCAGCTTTGCTGCAAGTGAGAAAACATCTTTGCTTTCTTCAATTCCCATGACTAATGAAGCACTGCTAATAAGATGTTTTTGTGTGTATATAGTATTACTACTGCCTTTGTTTTCTTTACTCTGTCCCATTATTATATTACAAATTCTTCAACTTAACAAATTCCAGGAGATTTTATGCTTTTGTTAGGCTTCTGAAATAAATAAATTATTAAAAAAAATAATAATAAAAAATAAAAAGATAAGATTCTCAGCTTTAATTTAGAAGCATTCGTTTCTAACATTCTTTTCACATTTCTTCTGGAAATCTTAAAGGGCTTCCATATTAGTATTAGGAATGTTTTTATACATGAAAAACAAACTTAAATCTTTATCATATCCTTCTTTTTATACTGGACAATTGTATAACATCTGTCCCATGAATAAAATCTGATACTTCCATTGTATTTTTCTAATGCATTGATGGTTGTACTGTAAACACGAGCATTTGTTTTCATGAAGTTAGAGTAGATTCCCAGATATACAGATATGTCATCATCTCATATATTAAGAAACTATTTACCTTAATCTGTCCTTAAAATTAAAAGTGTCACAGTCTTACAAAACTTTGATAATTGCTTTTCTTCACATAACTTGTATTTAAAAATAATGTCCATGCCAATCATAATTGGTTTAAAATTTAAGTAAAAAATCATTCTCATATTCATGATCTGCTATATTCAACATTATACTGAGAGTGTGGGAGAAGAGAGTCTATTGATTTCTGTTTCCTTTTTTTACTTTCTGGATAACTGACATATTATTGCAGTAAAACATATGTAGGGTCAATTCATGCTGAATAGTTATTAGAAACCATGATAACAAAAGTCATTACACTGCAGTTCAGTTTTGACAGTAAAATTTCTGCAACATTATCACAAATCCTCACGCATTAGTGCAATGATCCTTACTATAGCTTCATATTAGAATCAAAAGACTGCTGTAGCATGCTTGATACAAAAAGTCATGCAAGTCAAGTGAAGTTCTTTTCCGCTTTTATAGATAACATATTTTCATGTCTTTCTCATGCATGTGTCTGGCTTTCAGCCCTCTTAGATATTACTACTTTTAGTATATTGCTCAACTGGGATTTTTTTTTTAAATGATGTCCCTGTTGTTTTGAATGACTAAATAGAATATAAAATAAATCTGATAGCGGGCACATGTCAGTTTATGCAATTAACTCCTTCAGATTTTATGGTTCCCATTCATTGACCTTAATGGCAAAAAGTACTATTCTCATATAAACAAAAAATAATTTCTGTCTCTAAATGGTGTATTTGCTTATTCAGTTCACTCATCTGGAGATCTTCGATTGTTTCATATCTTCACAAGACTAATAGCAAAAGCGTGGATAAGATTACGGCAAAAAAAATAAAAATAAAAAAAAATACCCTCATTCCCATTTCCTTACAAATTTAAATGAAAAAATAAAAGTGTTACGGATTCAGTGTTAAAGAAATTAAAATTATTATAGAAGAAGTATCAGAAGTTTTATCTGTTTTAAAATTAAATGTTTAACCAGTGTTCAGAGATGGTTTGATTAGGAACAGAAATATGTGATGGAGCTAAAATTTCATTTTTGCAAATATAGCAAGACTATATTATAACTAATAAGCAAAAGTATGTAATTTACAATATTCTTAAATTATTTTTTTTGTCTTTAGAATTTTGACACCATGATAGGTTGACAGAATAGACAACTTTATATAAAAACATAAAGAAAAGAATGTATCTTCAGTAAGGTTTTTATTACGCAAATTTACTAAACTTTCATTGAGCTAATTATATCTTTAAAATGTAAGCATCAAATGTTATAATTAAATTTGAAGTGATAACTCAATAAGTTCAAATGACTCAATCAGAAAATTAATACAAAAGGCAGTCAATTCGAATTATTAGTTTGATAACAAAATTAAATGATTGAGATAATTTAAAGCAAAGTCAGTGTTCTTTCTGTATGCACTGGCCATATCAATGGCTGGTCAGAACAGAGTGTGTGTAGGACTTAAATGATAGTAAATTCCTATAGAAGAAGGTGTCCCATTACAGGAAGTGAAATCTCTTTATTTCTCTGTAAGAAATACAGAAAAGGGATAATATGATTAAGCATTTCTATTTGAAATTGATTGTTCTCTATTGCCTCTGTAGAAAAGATCAGGAAACCACTTTTTTCCTAATAGGTACACAAGCTACACAAGCTATAGAAAGACTACACAAGCTACAGGCCTCCCTGTTTTCATCAAGTTCTTTTTTTTTTTATACTTTTTTTTTTTTTTTTTTTTTTTTTTTTCCCGAGCTTTGGGACTACAATACATTTAATTAAAAAGAGTAATTTTTTTTCTTTTTACTCCTGCATCTGTTTGCCTCTTCCAGGCTCCATGCAGCACAAGATGAACAGAATAGGAAAAAACAGACTATGCTTTGGTTACCTTTGGTTACCTCTTACTAAACAAAGTAGAAAGAGATGGACATTGTCAGCACTTCTTATACTTCACAACACCTTGTAACATGTAGATACACGTTAAAGTGCCTGTAAGTACAAACTGCAGGGAAGACCTGGTCTGACGCTGCTCAGTCCTCAGTCAGGTGGTAGGTATAATCTTCAGTCCTGTGTTTAATCTTTTTTTTTACTCTGTGACATACTTGATATAGGAAGTAAAGCTTACTCTGATCCTAGTGTTCTAGGGCTTTTGTATTAGGAGATCCACATGCATGTGCTTACTGTACCCTTTATAATATTTATTTATTCTGTAACACTTCATAATGATTTTAGGATTATTACGGTCACAGATGTATTTAATCAAAAACAGGAAGAACTTCCATTACTAAATTTAAAATCAATATTTTTTCTCTAATGTTTTTAGTTACTTTCTCCTGTTTACATGTAAAGCAACTGGGTTGAATGGTTGCAGAGTAGGAAACAACATCCTTAGGAAAAGTTCAAAAGTTCAAAAAAATGTTTTTATCTTGTTTTATCTACTTCACACTTTCATTTTTAACCACATGGATTAATAGTTTTGAGATTTACATTCTTATTAGCTTCATAAATTCATGTTCATTCACATTTACTTAAAATGTACATTAAGAGCGCCATTAAGGTCACAGTGTTATAGCTTAATTTTACAAATACTGTATAAAAATATTTGGTGTCAAAATAGCTTGACTTAACATTTAATAACTAACTAAAAACACTTGCAGCAAACAACCAACAAAATACCCTTATTTAATAAAAATCATACTTTTGCTTTCATTTTTAGCACATAAACAAAGCTATTAGAATCTTTCAGGATTATAAAGCACACCTACATTTTAACTCATCTCAAATATCTTATTAGGGGTACTTATGTTAAAGTCTTATTAGACCTACATTTTCCATGCTTGTACACTTGAAAAAATAAAAAATTCTTAATAGTTTAACATATATGATTAATGTGGCCTGTTAATGCAAACTGTTATTCTAGAAACTGGTAGAAACTTCGTATCACACCTTCTTAAACTCAGAAAGAATGAAAATAACATCAATCAGCAGGAATGGGCTCAACCAGAACTAGCTAGGGAAAAAAAAAAAAAAAATCTCAACTGACTGGTTGTGGTGAGCTTTCACATGCATTTATGTGAACTTTGAACCAGTCACATGAAGGTATGGCTCCAGGACCTTTACAGGAGCAAGAGCTTTAATGGCTGGAGCCTATGTTGCTGAGGCAACCAGTTTGCATCTATTTTTAGTCAAACCTCTCTTCGCAGTTTGGGTGACTCCCAGAAAAGCTTGTCCCAGTGAGGCAAGTAGTGGCAGACACAGTATTTGAGAACAGAATTCTGCCTGACAGGCTTAAAGACAGTTCAGAAAGACTTGTATGCCATGAGTCTTTTAAATTGTCATAGAGGTTAGAAGTCAAGAAATCATAACAACTTTTTGTTCTAACAATCATTATTCTTCTCAGTTTTCATTACTTCCCTCAAGTCTAGATCAATTATGAAACTGTTAAGATCCTTGTGTCCATCAGGAATCTCAGGAAACATATTTCATCATAGAAATATTATGTTTGTATTTCTGAAAAATAAATAAATAAACATATGTATATTCCAAGCTTTTTGTTTCACACACACAAAACAAACAAGCCAACCAATTAATTGGAAAACAACAACAAAAAAATTGTCCATCATATTTCAATTCAGAATGTAAAAAGAAATCCAATAAGGTACTGGCCAGCTCCAATCCTATATCCACTTTACAATTTATGGTAATAGAATAATTTATTTTCTAGAGGATTCATACAAGTAGAAGTTCATGTGCAGAATGTGACTGTACAACCATCTCAAAGGAACTGTTGGTTTGTCAGCAATCTTATTATGTTCAAGTGAGTCCATATAGATAATATCCCATCTCATGAGAAAAGCTGGTAGAAGTGCCTTCTCATATGCAGGCAATAAGAAATACTATGAAAAGAGACAGCGCTGTGGCTACCAGACATGTTAATGACTAATTCTAATATTAACTTAAGAAATAAGAGAATGCTTAAATAGAAATTTGAAGTGAGGAAGCAGAATCACTTGATACTTTGAAACACAGTGTAGAAAGAAACTAATGCATGGTATGAATTCCATTAGCTTTCCAAATCAGTCATTTTCACAAAGACAGAGAGAATAGCCTAATACAGATTTGTTTGAAGGTCTTGTTAGTATTAAGACTACAAGGATTTAGATCTTATGAAAAACAGATATCTCACAACAAAGACTAACTACATGGATTAAACTCTTTTGGTAAATGTCGTCTATGAATCAGTTCTGGCATTCATTCTCCTCTTCAGAGTGATACACCTTCATAGTATAAATAATGGAACTTTGTTTGGGTGATAATATTATCACTATTGATTGTTAAAAGCTGTTTAGCTTCACATCAGAGCAAAAGAATGGATGGCTTCTGCACCTTGTGCAAGGTTTGAATAGCACAACACTATACATAAGCAACATCTGTGGAATCACAGAAACATAGAGATTTTCATCTAGGTTGGAAAAGACTTTCAAGATGATTAAGTCCAAACATCAACCTGGCCTATTGAGTACCATCACTAAACCATGTCCCTTAGTACTTACCCCTCTGCAACCTCATTTCAGGTATTGTAGAGAGCAATGAGGTCTCTCCTCAGTCTCCTTTTCTCCAGACTAAACAACCCCAATTCCCCTCATACATCTTGTTTTCTTGTCCCTTCACCAGCTTCATTGCTCTTCTCTGCACTCGCTTGCACAACTCAACATCCTTATGGCAGTGAAGGGCCCCAAACTGAACACAATATTTGAGGGACAGTGTCATCAATGCCATGTATATCCCTCGTCCTGCTATTTCTGATGCAGTTCAGGATACCATTGGCCTTCTTGGCCGCCTGGGCATGCTAAGCACACAAACTATCCCGTTCAATATTTTACCACCTACCATTGCAAGTAACAATGGAATTGAGAAGGGAACATAAGAGCGGGTGTCTCATTCTCCTGACCCAGCAGTGCCCTGAAACTGCTAATGCTGAGATTAAAACAAATCACTCTATGTAGTGATTTGCAGTGAATGGCAGAAACTGGGTTTTCTCTTAAAAATAACAAGGAAACTAAGCACTAGATCTTGGAAAGCATTCCATTAACAAGCTGGGGTGCACATAGTAAGAGCACACAGATTTGTCTGGAAAGAACATGTGATTTTATTTTTTTTCTTTATTTTTAGTCATATGTGCCTCCTCATCTTTTAGATGAAAATTCCTGAAATAAACAAGAGAAAAAAATATAAAAACAGAAAGGAGTTCACTGAGTTACAATCTCCCAACCAACCATTTCCTGACAGTATTGTTCTTACCTATATAGAAAATTGGCTACTAAAATCTTGTAAGAATTATTTTAAAATTGTGGTAAACCAACAGAATATGAAATCACAGATCTAAAGAACAAAATTGTCTGAACAGTGTCAAAAAGAAAAGAAAAGAAAAGAAAAGAAAAGAAAAGAAAAGAAAAGAAAAGAAAAGAAAAGAAAAGAAAAGAAAAGAAAAGAAAAGAAAAGAAAAGAAAAGAAAAAGGAAAAGAAAAGAAAAGAAAAGAAAAGAAAAGAAAAGAAAAGAAAAGAAAAGAAAAGAAAAGAAAAGAAAAGAAAAGAAAAGAAAAGAAAAGAAAAGAAAAGAAAAGAAAAGAAAAGAAAAGTGAAATAATGAGCAGCTTGGTGTGCTGCGATTGTATCTCTAATGTCCAACAGTGAAAGCCTGTTCTAGAGAGACATGCCAAAGTACCCAAGTACTAATGTCTCCCAAGAACAGTAAAGGCTTTAAGCAGAGGACAGCTAGAATGGATCCATAGATGAAAAATATAAAATTACTAATATGACTAACATTGATTCCTGTCAGCAAAACAATGTCTGAAAGGAATGAAGGACTTACGAAGTCATGATTCCTCTACCATCTCCTAGTGACAGTAAGTCAAATGTCTCCTCAGTTTTATCAGGCTTTGTCACTTGCAATTATTTACAGTGCTAGGGGCTTTATTTCTGCTTGCTTGGGAAATTTAAAAGTAGTTGCTAATGATGGTATCTGTGAGGTTAAAATGTCTTCACTTTATGTGTCTAAAATGTCTACACAGTATTAACAAATCAGCTGTATTGCTTTCATTAACTAATTATTTACAAGTACCACCAATTGGTAGAGCAGAGCTGTGCACGTAATTTTTTAGTTAGAAATTAATATGAAGGATTTTAAAAATCTCTTTCAGAGTAATCTAAACTAAGATTTTTAGAATTTGGAACAAGGGAAACAGAAATGCCAGAGGGAAAAAAAAAATCAGTTTAGCTTGATTAAAAATAAAAAATATTTGGAAATAAATGGGTTCAAGCAGAAAGGGCATTTGATATTTTTTCATAAAGGGAGATAAGTACTTCCTCACTTAAATGTCAATAATTCAGATGCTTAGTATCCTCCCAGGTTCAAGTATCCTGACAAAATGATTGGAAATAAAATTCCCTCCTTTCCCAAGAACACTTGCCTGAATGACCAGGTTACAAATTATCCTTGGCTAAATCTGTCTCAGTTTCTCACTGTACTCACACACTGTGAATAATTAGTTTTGGAGGAGACAAAAAGGATGAAATAGTCATTAAGATATCTGTCTAACAGCAGAACCATGGTCTACAAGAAATTTTGAGTAAATTATGCTAAAAGAAGCAGTTTCATCAGTGATGCTGAAGGAAGAAATCCCAGAATGATGTAGGTCTCAGGGCTGGGCCTGCTACTGACATCTTTCAAATCGCTGCTGTAAATGAGACAGTGAGAATGTGAATGTGAGTCTTCCAATTCTTGAGACCCCTTAACCCTGAAATAATCCTGCAAGTGGAGTGTAGTCCCCCATGATTTTCAGGGTTCAGGCTTTTGTCCCCCTACATTACTGCATGTTGGGGAAGTTCCTAAGCTGCCAGCCATCACTGGAAGTCTTGCCTATTTCTGGCATTCCTGATCCTACCCAGGCTATGTAATATAAAAAGAAGCTTTTTCCTTATTTTCTGGTTACAGTGTTGATGTGGTGGGAGACTGGAACTCTTGTTTAACTGTCCCAAATGTCTGGTTTCTAATGTCACTCCCTCTTCAGTAAAGAGTAATCAAAGTTCTTTAAAAGCTCTTTAAAATTGTTCTTGTCTGATATCAGGTTAAGTCTGTAAGTATGAGCTCTAATTTGGAATATCCAAAAAAGAAAAACCAGACACAAATAATGATAATTGTAAATAAAAGACCATGTTTACTCTATTCGCGCTTCAATTTTATGGCAATTTGCACCTTCAGCTAGCTTTCTGCTTTCTTCTGGATAATGCCAGCATTCTCCTCAAGAAACTGGCTGCTCTTGGCTTGGACTGGCGCACGCTTCGTTGGGTTAGAAACTGGCTGGATAGCCGGGCCCAAAGAGTCGTGGTGAATGGAGCCAAGTCCAGTTGGAGGCCAGTCACTAGTGGCGTCCCCCAGGGCTCGGTGCTGGGGCCGGTCCTCTTTAATATCTTCATCGATGATCTGGACAAGGGCATCGAGTGCACCCTCAGTAAGTTCGCAGATGACACCAAGTTAGGTGCGTGTGTCAATCTGCTTGAGGGTAGGAAAGCTCTGCAGGAGGATCTGGATAGGCTGCACCGATGGGCTGAGGTCAACTGCATGAAGTTTAACAAGGCCAAGTGCCGGGTCCTGCACCTGGGGCGCAATAACCCCAAGCAGAGCTACAGACTGGGAGAGGAATGGTTGGAAAGCTGCCAGGCAGAGAAGGACCTGGGAGTGATGGTTGATAGTCGGCTGAATATGAGCCAGCAGTGTGCTCAGGTGGCCAAGAAGGCCAACGGCATCCTGGCTTGTATTAGGAACAGTGTGACCAGCAGGGCTAGGGAGGTGATCGTCCCCCTGTACTCAGCTCTGGTGAGGCCGCACCTCGAGTACTGTGTTCAGTTTTGGGCCCCTCGCTACAAGAAGGACATCGAGGTGCTTGAGCGGGTGCAGAGAAGGGCGACGAAGCTGGTGAGGGGCCTGGAGAACAAGTCCTACGAGGAGCGGCTGAGGGAGCTGGGCTTGTTCAGCCTGGAGAAGAGGAGGCTCAGGGGTGACCTTATCGCTCTTTTTAGGTACCTCAAGGGAGGCTGTAGCGAGGTGGGGGTTGGCCTGTTCTCCCACGTGCCTGGTGACAGGACGAGGGGGAATGGGTTTAAGTTGAGCCAGGGGAGTTTTAGGTTAGATGTTAGGAAGAACTTCTTCACTGAAAGGGTTGTGAGGCACTGGAACAGGCTGCCCAGGGAAGTGGTGGAGTCACCATCCCTGGAAGTCTTCAAAAGACGTTTAGATGTAGAGCTTAGGGATATGGTTTAGTGGAGGGCTGTTAGCGTTAGGTTGGAGGTTGGACTCGATGACCTTGAGGTCTCTTCCAACCTAGGAAATTCTGTGATTCTATGTTTTTTTTTCAGTTTTTGTGCATGCTCCTGTGTCCTGTGGGCAATCATAACAACACCAGCAAATCTAAATCATTGCAGCTGCAATCTGGATTCTCCCTCATTTTGGTTGTGTGCCTGCTTTGAGCACCAGCTTAGAGAACTAGTATGGCAGAAAACTAAACTGGCAAAACCCAGTTAACCTGCAGCCACTTCTGCACTTTACATGATGGTTTTGCCAAGTTGCACACATGCACGTCCCCCGTGCAAGACAAGAAGGACGGGAACACAGCTGGGCATCCATCAAACAAGAGAGCCATCTTGTATTGGCCCTGGCCAATACTTTTTCACACTGCCATGGAGCTGAAACACCACATACTGTCGCATGTCTTTTTTAGCATTTATATTGCCTTTTCCATTGAACACTGTTGGCAGAATTTTTCAATCTGACATACCAAGTACTTTCAAAAACCATAATTCCATAGTACATATCAATTCTGGAAGAAGATGCAAAGATCTCTTTATGTGTCTCAGTTATAAAAATAAATGAAAGATGTTTGTAAGATTGGACTGTGATTATTTGTTGTGACTGTGATGTGGTTTTGCCACAAGCCAAAGACAGAAATTTAACAATGGCCTAGGCTAGAAATCCTCTTCTCTAGGGAGCAGCAATAGCAGATTCATTCATGCTCTCGGGTATGATTCATTCTAGATCACTACAGATAAATCTATATTTGGGGATCTGTTGCAATAAATTCATCGTGTAAATATTTTAAAATTATCTATCACTATTAAAAACAAACAAATAAACATATTCACAGGTTCTCAAAAGGATTTGCTGAATAGAAGAATAAATGACTAATTGAAAATAAATGAGAAAAAAAAAAAAAAAAAAAGAAGGAGGTGGGAATGAGGAGTTACATTACGAAAAAGCATCAGAACTGTTTTAATTTTCAGAGATAAACTGTGTCGATGTAGCTTTACTATCCACTTCCCAGTAACCCAGTGTAATATTGTTAGTCTTAATATGTCTTACCTCTATATCTAGCCACTCTTGACATTGATTTTAGTGCAATTTGTGTAATAGGTCAAGTAAAGTGGTGCTTATTGACTGCTGATTGTGTATGTTTTTCCACCTGAAGTGTTATTGTTAATTGACAGACTCTTTCGTTTTCCTGAGATAATTTTCATTCTATTTGAATAACTGCCTGTAATTCTCCTCTTGTAAACTTGGTCTCTTTCATGTCAAATATCAAATATAGTTTTGAGAATCAGATAAATTGTAGACACTAATTCATTCTTTCACCCACAGAACATTAAAATAATCAGATTCAAGCTAATTTGTCAAACATAATTTACCTTTAGTGAATATATGCTGTCTGCCCTTAACTAAATCACCCATCTCTAAATGTCTTGTAATCTTGTCCCATACCATTATTTCCAGTAATATTCTTGCAAAAGAATCCTGGCTAACACTAATGGCCTGAAGTTTTCTGAATAATTCTTTCTGTCTTGACATATTGCTGGATGCTCTACCTCTATTCCCACGTGATTACAGATCCTATATTAGCTATATCTTTAACTTAATTCCTGGGGATTATAAAATTATAAGAAAAACTATTTAATAGTTGTCTGTTGGTTGCCTTATGAAGCTTTTTGACTTTATTTCAAAGGCTGCCTTCAAAATTTATTTATTTATTTATTTATGTAATTATGTGGGTGGCAACATAGATGGTACTTACCTTTCTGATGTCAGGGATGCATGCCTAGTTTTCTTCAGCTGATGAGAGTAAATTGGCTAAACACACCATATTGGACAGAAAGAAGCCCAAGCATCATTTTAAATGGTAGCAATCTGATTCGCATGTTGATGTACCACCAGATCATAGAAGAGTTTTGTCTTGTTCTTCTATTGAGATGTAGCATTGATTCCTCTGTGGTCTCACTTGCTTCCTCTAATTGGTTCCAAATGTGTTTCTCCCATTCTAATGTTTCCAAATAACTGTATAAAGACAGCAACAATGACCGCAAGAAAAAATTCCCTTCTTGAAATTTCATCTTGTGTTTATATCTTCCTCTGTTGTCTTTTTATGGACAGAGCATATGCTGTATCTCCTCTACACAGTCTTGCAAAAAATTCCTTTTGTATCTGAGCCACTGAAATAATGACTATTTTTTGACATTCACCCAAGCAGTCTCCTTTTCCAGCACTTCCCACAGTAGCCTTTGATTATTTATTTTTTTCTCTGCATACCAGAATCCCACCAGAACTCCTTTCTGGGTTACTCCCAGGAAGAATGTGACACAACCAAGCTTTTAGTCGCTTAATGTCTCTCTGATGTTATATGGCATTGTATGGCAGGCATAGATGGCAGTTATGCATGGTATTTAAAAAAAATAATAATAATATAATAATAAAAAAAATAAATAAAAAAGGAATTGAAAATTCAAGGCTACATAGTCTAAAATAAGACTTTCACAAAGAATTATTCTGTGACCATGAGCATATTGATTTCACTAAATCTGTATATCCTGCAAAACATACTTTTAGATCTATGAGCTGCTGCTACTCTTTGCAAAGTCTTTAAATTCTTCTCAGAATCCTGCAGAAGGGAACCACCTTCCCAAGGAATTTATACCTCATACATAGCCTTCAGTGGGCACGTCTGCCACAAGCCCAGTGAAAATTCAGGGCAGACGAATGGTAGCTAGCACTAAATAAGAGGTTCATAAATGAAGAGTATCCTTCTAAATCTTGTCTGTGAATACTCTATCATTTCAGTCCAAATTCAGACTAGTTACTTTAAAACAGTGCTGAAAAGAATCCCATCCTACTGATAATTCTGTCCCCAGGTTTTCATTCTACTGCAGAAAATGTCAGGAAGTGTATAGAAAGATGGAGCTCTAATCATTCACTACTCCAAGGTCTTAAGCACACCAGATGTGCTCTGTAGGCATACACAGATACTTCTGTGTGGGCTTCTCTAAAGGAGGGATTGGCACATTTGAAAACCCCCTGGGGGATTTAGGGGGCATGTGATGAAGGGTCAGTTAGACAGAACCCAATCTGATTTGCTAAACAACCATTGTTAACAACACTTGAAAAAACAAACATACAAACAAATACAACAAAACATACTTTTTATTTGTATGCTCAGAACACTTGATTCCAAAGTCAATGAATGATATGAATCACCATGTTATTTTCCAGATAATTATTTTTTACATGTGAAGTACTGAAGTAGTTCTCTTTGTGTCTCTGATTCAAACTACAGTTTTATAGAACAGAAGAAAACTTCCTCATCCTGAGGTATAACAAACGTACATTTACATTCACTCCCTGCAGATATCTCTATCATATTCCATGAGTTAATATCGAAATGTTTTTTAAGATATGTTCCTTTTGCACTATATCATACATGAAAATGATTACAATTACTTTCTTCCTTTGTGCTTCTGAAAACTAAAGTACATGTATATACTGTATAATGTTTTATATATATATATTATCTTTCTAGAGATTATATTTATTTCAAGCATCAAATTCAAGATAATCAAAATTTCAAACTTTGTTTACTAATTTCATACTTACCTATTCTTTTAATATCCTGTCTTGGTTCTCTAGTTATAACATAGATGCACCTAAAGTTTGCTAGAAACATTTGCCATTAGCTCCTTCTAAAAAAAATTAAATTTGAGGATAATCCTACCTCCAGAGCTTATTCTGTTCCTGGCCATTGACTGTGACAGTGAAAGGCTCATCTGAAAGCAGTGGAGCATCCCATCTAAAAGCATAAAACATATTACATTTCATGAAAAAGCTAATTCAGATTGTTTAATTCTGGTAATATTGCCTCTGTCACCTTCAAAATCAAAATGTTCTTTCCTGTTATTATAAAGAAAACAACCAAATTGCTTAAAAACCCATTTGAATACACAGCTGCCTTATGTTGCATACTAATTTGATTAAAAATGCTTGTGCCTCACCAGCATTTTTTACATAAAACATACTGGTGAATTTAACAAAGAAATATAAATATATTTTAGTAGTTTTTGATTATAGTGTACACTATAGTGTCCACTATACCCCTGGACCAAACAAAGATCTCATTGCAGCATTGGAAGGCTCTAAACTGAATGTCTTGCTGTATTTGTTTGCTCAACGCTTTGGGCACTGTGCCAACCTCATTGCGAATAACTGCATTAGTCAAGTGTATCCAAATTATTATAACACAGCGTCCATCCCAGTTATTGCTGTTGAAGCATTTTCTGAATCTTCACATCATCAGAAGCATTTATTTGAGGGTAGAACTTTACATAAATTCAGAACAATTTTAATTTTAAACAAAATCTTAATATCTTTACAAGTGGCTTGTGTAACTAGGTTTTCTTGGAAGGCATAATTAGGAAGAAATGGTACTATTGTTTACTTATTACAAACACCTTGCCTAAATTGGGGAGCTTCAATGACATTACAATTAAGAAAAGAGGAGTCAGAGCACAATTCTCTATATTTATTTTTCAGCTTATAGAAATTAGTATTGTCAATAGTCACTTCACCTTGTATCTTCACTCCACCAGTTCAACTCCTTGATTGAGATGGTGATGATACTGTAAGTATTAGTTGATCTCTAATTACCATGCCTTCATAAAGAGTGAAGACTATGTATCTTAATCTTTTTTTTCTCCTAGAGGAGATCCTCCTTCTAATACAGAGATGGCCAGTCTTTCATGCCATAGCAATCCTTATCCTTATGCTAAAGTATGTCTGCAAGCTACAGAGCATGAAGATCACCATGTTCCCACCTTTCCATTTCAGAGTAGCTCTGGTCAAATTGGTCAATGGGTCCCCAGACAACCTAACAATATTTACCTCTGCAGTCCTTGTTGCATTGCTCCTCATGTTTGGCCATCTACAATTTCTAGCTCAGCATTGCCCTCATCTTGAGTATAGTTCAGGCAAGAGAGATGCATATGAGCTGTGTGATAGCTACATGTCATTCAAAAGATGCAGCCTGAACATTCCTGTTACATCGGCAAAGAAATCTCTCTCCTCAAGTTGGAACTTGTGTTTTTCTTCTCTTATAGTGGACAACTGTACTTTTTCTTCATTATCTAGTCCACTGAAGCAAGACTTCAAATTGATACATTAATGATATGTCCTTAAGTTTTTATTCACACTGTCCCTTACCCTTTATACTCAACATCAGGTTCATCGGTGTTTTGTATTTTACCAAGCCCCTTGTTTGGGAATAGAAATTGAATCCTCTTGTACCAGCATGTATAACTGAGCTTAAAGAGGAATTTCGCATGGGATAGTATTAAACATTTATGCACCTGATAGTTTTGTCTAGTGCACTGTATTAATGAGAAAAGTATATACTATTATGCCATGAAAATCTAAATCATCATCTACTAAACTTGGTTAGAAGCAGGAAGTTGCAGTATTTTTAAAAATATTAACATTATATTGAAAAGAAAAAAAAAAAAAACACTCTAAATTTCCTGTGAAAGAAAAATGCAAAGCCATTCATTTACTTTGAAATGCTGACATTTTTCTTGTTCATTGTATGAAAGACATATTGTGACTTACACAATATATTGCAATGTTATATTTAAAATATACTGTTGTCATATTAAATATGGTCTGTCCCTGTTAATGTTATCATGCAATGTACTAACTCATAATTAATTTAAGAAACAGTAGAGATTACGAGAATTTCAGAAATTATCTATATTTAATGAGAAAACAGAAATTGCTTCTGGAAATAGTTTCCTATAAAAATAAATAAATAACTAAATAAAGTAAAATAAAATAAAATAAAATAAAATAAAATAAAATAAAATAAAATAAAATAAAATAAAATTAAATTAAATTAAATTAAATTAAATCTCAAAAAAAAAAACAATCTGGCAGTTAAATGAAATTTTAGAAGACTTATTTTGGTGGAAAAGTGAAATTTTAAATGTTCCTCTGTCTATCTCTAATAACTGCCAGATGCACATTTTTGTTGCTTACCATAACAAATTAATGTTCCTTTTATGGTGAAGAATATAAATAACAAAATATTGTAGAAAGGTTAGCCACTGCCTTCTGTATCAAGTCCAGAACAGTGTTTTCAGAAAATGTTTTCTCTTTGCATCACTAGGATCAAAGAGGATCTTTTTTTTGTAGGATCTTTTAGTATCAGATAAACTCTGTCTCTCACATCAGAAGGAAATTTTTGGGTGCAATATGTCATAGAGGAGCCCATGCCAATATTTGTCTCTTCCTAGGCTTTTCAGGCATTGCCCAACATAGGAGATGAGCATCTTCTGTTTAGTTAGGACCTTGATCTCCCTGTATACAGACACCAAATGAAGCCTGTTGAGGAACCCTTTTTTTTTTTTTTTTTTTTTTTTTTTTCCTGTCTGATTTTTCTATCAAATTTTATGAAGGAGGAACTCAGGAAGCAGTGTGAACATACATGCTAGCATAATGACTTTCATGAAGAGAGAATGAACCAGAAAATTCAGTTAGGGATGTACCGGAATCATACTTTTGACCTATCCGAATACTAATATTTCTGGGCCTTGCAATAATAAGGACTTAGTCTCAACAAAACTGCGAGAGTAAGGCTCAGCTTCTCTGCTCCTACCCCAAATTGTAACAGCTTCACTGCAGGGATGTAGCCATCTAAAACTTTACATGCATTTTTAGGAGTAAAGGCCTTTCTACAGACAGAATTACAATCTTTATTGAAGTTATTCACTCCTTTTCTTTAGTTTACTCAGTCCCCTTTATAAACCTATCCATACTGAGGATGGACATACTTATAGGAGAAAACAGTACCCAGGATCCATGATAAAACAGATTTGATTCCAGGAATTCTGAGTCTTATTCTATGCATTTATCCTCTGTCTCTGCTTTTAGGACTAAGTAAAAGCAAGAAGAAAGCAGAGTTTATTCTGATAGCTGGTCTCAGCTCACCATAGCAATTTGGGGGTTCTACTAGAGCTACCTCCTTATATCTGCTTCCAATCTCCATCAGTGAGAGCTGAATGCTTACCTTAGATCCAGATCCTGCAGATCCAGATCCTGTTCTTCATAGTGTAGATGTTAAATGATCTGCCCAGCTGGAGAGAGTTTGTTTCTCTGCTCTGCAAATATATGTGCAAAATATAGAAAGAGGAACACATTTCACAAGATCCACTTAACAGGCTAAATAACAAGACTTTTGATATGAGTACATCATTATCACATTTGGAGCTGAAATATTTTGTCACACTAACATAACTCAGAACAAAATTACAAGCTTTAATGGCAGACTACCATATACAAGTTTCCTCAAGGATAAAGTAGACCTGATTTTTGACACGCGAACAAGTTATTGTCCATCAGCCACACAATGGTAAGTGCCTGTGTGCACAGTTCAGCAAATAGTACCATGTACCAGAAGTATAGTAAATTATCGTACTGTGAGTGAGGGATAAGTGATTTTCCAGTCAGATGTGGATGCACTTGCAATACAGATAGATTGAGAGAATTTATTCAGATATGCAAACTATTTAACTAGAGACATAAATACCATGTCTTGTGATGCTCTTGATAAGTCTATATAGCCTTTTAAACAACACTGTAGTATTTCTGTGCATGCCTTAAATTATCTCGTGTTGAGCACTCGTTACAGAGTAAAAGAATGCACAGCAACTAAGTGACAGAGCAGCAGAGCAGCTGATGCATGGTAACCTTTTCACGTGTCAAAAGCCTCTGACAACTTCAGTTTTACATATGCTTTTGGATTTTTTACATGAAATCATCAACCTGCCAATGTTGTTCCCAAAATTCGTACTCAGAAAATTATGCTATTGAATGATCAAGGACTATTAATTTATTTGGGTAAGAATGAACACTTCTGGAAGTTTCTTAGATTTTTGCAAGACTTTGGGGGAAGAATTAAAGGTGGAAGTATTTTTTTTCATGAATAGCTAACTGAGCTTCATTTTGCTTTAGATTGTACTATGTGATGCCATTGATACATGGATTTTTTAAAAAACTATTTTTCATTCAATGAGAGCTCAATCTACTTTAGTAGCTTCCCTAAGCAATCTGATGTTTTATATGTATGCTTAACTCTTTAAATATAGTCTGCCTGCCTCCCAGCTCGTTAAGTAATATCAGTTTTTGTAAATGTTCAGAAACTCTAGAGTAGCTAAGGTAGCCATACCTTTTAAATTCTCTAAAGGTCTTGCAGTGCACATACTCCCCAATGCCAGTGTGTATGCACTGTTTATTCAATGTACGAAGAACGCAGGCAGCAACAACAACCTTTGTATCAGACAGCAAATCAGAGACACACAGGTAGATTGCAGGTAACCAGCTTGCTTTCATGCTAATATGTTGACGTTCATTAAGGGATTAGACATTACTTTCTACCTTTTGAAGATGCTATTCCCAACAGATATTTCAATGTGCAATTTTTTATTTTTATTTTTTTAATTTATTGTATTTTATTATGGGGAGGCAAAAAGGCTTAGGATGCTTAATTTCTCCCTCTGCCATGTGGAGCATCCTGTGGAAGGGATTGTCTTTAATTTCCTTAGCCAATATTTTGTGAACGTATTTTATTCCTATAGAGGAAAGGTTGTGATGAAAAACAGAGACCACAAAGAAGTGAAGCCTGTATCTCCTTACAAAAATGTTTTAAACTGTTACAATTCTAACATACCTGTACAGGAACACATAGGAACATGAAGTGTTAATTAAAGAAACTAAGTCAAAATATATAAGATAAAATCAGTTCTCCTTTCCTTCATCACACATTTTCTTCTACTTAGATGCAAGGTGATCAAAGTATAGCAAACAAGCCATAGGAGAATTTCTCTGGTACTTGAAAGATCTTTAGCTACTCTGAACCTCTGTGTGAAACCCAGATTCCTGCAGCCATAATTTCCTTCCAGAATTAAACGATGAGACAGTTCCAGTTTAGAATTAAAGCTAGAATGCTGTAATTTTCTAAAGTATTGCCCATGATCATTAAAAGTACTGTCAGCCACAATTCAGTAGCTGATAATCAGTGCAGTGAAGTCCAGCTGCTGCCTTAAGTCTGGTATTTAAACATGCAATCTGGGACACATTGGGTAGATACCCTGCAAGGGTATTTTATTAAATTAACAGTAGTGAATGGTGCATAAAATTGTCACTAAGATAAATTTATTACAGTATGATTTTCTTCTCACATTATTCTGTATGGGGTGCTACCCCAACAGAGTTTCCAATTCAGTAGTATGCCTGAAGCCAGGGGTTTTATCAGCAGTGTGTCAAAGGGTGTCTGGCTCTCATTCATATATAATTTACTCTTATTACACTGGATATTTCTATTGTTCTGCACTAACAGTTATATATTTTCTAATGAAGGTTTAAATCAACTGGGAACCAGGGTATAAAGACAGTTTCAGTATTTTGTGCCAAATATGGATTGTTTGTCTTCCTGTTAGTTATGGATTGTGAGTGTATTATTGCTGAAGGAAAATTATTTTTTTTTCCTTTTTGTTTCAAGTATTTATTTAACTTGTTATACAAATTATAGGAACTTTTCAAATATTCTAAATGAACAATATCAGTTAGAAAAAAATGTCAGAGATGATTAAAATAAACATATGAGCATACCTAGCCTTCCTAGGTCAGCTTCATGCTCTATTGAACTTGCAGTGGTAACTCTGACAGTATTGGTGTTTAGTATTTACTAGCTGTGTCTAGACAAGAGCTGAATAACTACATACCTGCTTCTCCATATAATAGCTTCTCCATATAATATCCTCTTCAAAGTTTTAAAATTTATTTAAATTTTATTTGCTTTACTTGTATCTGTTGTATTTGCTGTATGCTGGTTGCATCTGACTACGAAGCTGTATGTTGGTCAGAAGTGGGTAGCAGCACATGCTAGCACTCGCAGAGCTAAGAACTTTTCAAGGTTCACATAGGCATTTCAGTCCTTCTTTTTCTATGTATCTGGGAAAGCTCTTGGTGGATTGGCTGTCTTGTCCATGTTACCAGCCTTCTGGGGAAAGGCAGGCAGTTGGGACTGTTGTATGGAATGATGGAGAGCTTGATGTGTGTCCTCTCTACACACATTGCAGCACTTCAGAGCTATGTTCCCATAGTCACGTAAACTCTGTGGTGGTGTTGATATTGGTAAATATCCAATAATTAGCCAGCTGGGCCTGACTAAGTTTCCAGAATTAGTTTCTGAGCATTGTGGCTGATTTTTGCACATACTGCCAACTGTTAAAGTATCCTACGATCATGTCTGAAATTAGCAAGTGATTGTATTTTTTGCTATAATGTACCCTCTCATTGTTATTTATGTATTATTTCTTCTTGTTAGGTATTGATAAGAGATTAATTTGGGAGACCAACTCATTGCTTCTCTTCATTTTCTGGGTTCCTTGCACTTCCTGTTTTATCCCTAATCGTGTTTTAACACGATTAACCACTGCTTTTAGGTTAAAATTAACATTTTCAAAAGATAAACTTTTTTTTTTTTTTTTTTTTTTTTCTCCCATGGAAATTGTGATGCAGCAAATTATTGAATCAACAGTGAAGCTCCTATTATATAACTCCCACTAATTATAGATTTTTTTTACACTTTAGTCAATACATTATTCTCCTAAATATCCCTACCATTGTGTGCATAAACATGTCAATAATGTTTTTAATGTGTCTCCCTCCTGAAGGCATGTTACCACTGGCAAAAGGGTCTGAGAATTAGCTCAGAAAGCGAGTGACATTTGTGAAAAGTGTTCTGGATAAAATAAATATTTTTAAAAGCTGAGCATAGCTGGTTAAGAATTTATTTTTTCCTTGAAAACATGGCAATTTTTTTGAAATGAATTATTTGTAGGACTTTATTAGAAGCTATAACAGGCACATGGTCTTAGGGTCTTATAAGAATTTCTACTTGTACTGTGTTCCTTAAACCCAGTGCAGACTGGGACTTCAGCATCCGTCTCAAATAATCTATATGGATTTTTTAAGTCCAGACAATTGAATACATATGTATAGATTTTTCTCATTTGCTTCTGTTTAAGCTATACTTCTGACTCTATAATGCATGAAAATATCCAATCCTGCTCTGATTTAAAACACAACAGAGAACCTGAGTTTGATCCTTCCACCTTCAGATGAGTGGCATAGCCACCTGCTGGTGATTTCTTCTGGCTTAAGCAAACCCCTCTGTTAATTTCTTTCACCAGTTCTTCATATGAAACAATAACAACAATTAAATAATTTATAATAATAAAAATTAAAACAACAACAACAAAACAGAAATCTCAGTGTCACCGTCAAATGAAAAAGGGGAATGTTGAACTTGGGAAGAAGCTTATGGCAGAAGAGTATTTTTCCCTGCACATCTCTAATGCTCAGTTTTCTTAAAATCAAAGCTCAACTTTCTTTAAATGTTAATATTATATTTTCTTCTCTGTATATAGGTATAATTGTAGCAAAAATTAAGATTTTAAAAACTCCTCAGTAGTCCCGTAGATCAATCATTAAAGTTTAAACACTGAAGAGTGTTCATCAGGTGACTATGTTGCTGAAGTGATAAATATAATTTAATGGAATATATTCAAATTAAGGCTACCACACAGTGTTGCTATCAATTTTTATATAATGAAAGAGATTAAATGAATCCTTGCTAATGCATTATTGGTATGTGAAGAACAAGAAGAAACAAATCACACACATTTTCCCACTTAATTGTTGTGCTAGACACTCATTGTCATATCATTGACCTATTTGGTCATGCCCAAGTTAATCATGCCTGAACCTTTTCCCAGTGGGAAATAAGCTTCTTCACTTCCTGTCTTGCAGGAATATCAACTAAAACTCAGTCACATATGCCTATAGTCTGATCACTGCAGCCCACCGTAACCATCGTTTCCAGCAGTGAAACTGCAGTCTGCAGCGTGCCCGTGAGAGTCGGTGTCAGAAACCCATCACTTCCCATGTGCCTTCGTTCAAATCCATTCAATCACTTACCACATTAAATCACACCAACCTCTGTTTGCAAAAGTGCTCCCCTCCTTTATTTCTTTTTTTTTTTTTTTTTTAATCCTTTTTTTTTTGTTTGCAGGGAACTGTTTTGTCACACTGAAATAGAGTTTATGTGCAGTGACAGCCTAATAAGCCAGCAACTTTAGTCGCTTATTAAAGTCAAGCATGTGTCTTTGTTTCATGTTGCTAATGATGTGGAACCGTCGAGGCCCGAGTATATTTCGTCTGGACGGTGTGGGAGCGAATGCTGAGAGCTCATTACTTGGCTCCCCATTGGAATCCTGCAGGCTTCTGCTCATTGAGGAGACTGTGGGGGCTTTGACAGAATTATTATACTGAATATTTTTAGACTCATTAACTATATCACCAAAGCAAAACATCTCTTCCTTAGATGCAAATGGCTGCAGCTACTGTGGCTTTGCTTTAGTTATTGCAGAAAAAAGGATGAAGCTTGAAAACAACTTAGGGAAAAGATTTTCATGCCTGAATGTTTGAATTTGTAACTTATATTGGGAATGTGTAAGCCTTTTTTACCACATTTAAGCCACTCATGTCTAAGTGCCATTTAAAAATGCATATATTCAGTTTCATGTAGTAAGCGGTGCTCAATCTTTTAAATTGAGAGTGCCATTGAAGTACACAACAAATAGGAGCTTTACAATTTCCACTTTCTAGTCCAGAGTGAAATATATATATATATGTGTGTGTGTGCATAAAAAGCTCATGTTAAAGTAATTATAGATGCTTGAGTTAAGCCTTCAAAGGTAAAGAAATTCAGAGTTAAGGCTAAAAATTCTGACTTTCCCTTAACCTAAGCACTGGAACATATGTGCTGCATGGTATGAAAGATCACACACTTCTCCAAGCCACACAATTCCTAACCACAACAGAGTGATTTAAAGATGAGGAGTGAGATGAAATTTTTAGCTTAAGTCTGAATTTCCTTACTATGATGGGTTTAAGTTGGTTCTTAATGTTACTTTATTGTAGCATTTTGTGGTTTAATTGAGACTTAAGATGTACTTGAAGAAAAATATGAATACCTTAAAATTAATTCTTCAGAGCAAAGGACAGAAAATTGCATTTATGGCTCCATTTGTTGGAAAAGTTAAGTTGGCTGTGAACTGTACATTATTCCACCTTCTATAAAAATATATTTTGATTTCTTGATGGAGACCTTTTCTATGTGTTGTGTACATACAAGCTTTCTATAAATTATTAGTCTGAGTAACTGTGTAAGTATATGCACATTAAAAATAAAAAACTAGATGAGTGTTTTTTTTTTTCTCATAATGTTTGCAAGGTTCCATCAGGATTTCATTCTCCAAAATGTTTTTAGGTGAAAAAAAAAAAAAAAAAACAAACTATTTTGATTCCTAGGAAGAAAGACATTGCTTTTATTTTGTGGTTCATTTCCTGCTGTAGTATTCTCTGACAATGGTGACACTGTCTTTATACATCAAGAAGTTCTTCTTTCAGTGACTGCCAGGGACTCTGGAGGGAATACTTCATATCTGAAATATGTTTCCCTTTGGGATTTCACCATCAGAATAACAGTTCTGATCAGCAACCCATCAGATTTTTTTTTTTTTTTTCCTGAAGCTATGAAAAGGAATAGTTAAAAATCTTGACAGACAAGAAACTTATACTGAATTGAAGTTCATTGTGGTGCACATAAGAGCTCCATGTTCTCCTTCAAGCAGTATTTTCTTAATAGGTGTATGAGCTGTTAGGATTTGTCAAGCTAAGCTTTTTGAATCGCTGAAGCCCCAGAGTGGACAGATGGTGTGGCTGCAGTCTTCATTCTGAGATCTTGCAGTTCCTATTCATACCAGTTTGTGGCACAATACTATTTAATTTAGATGTTGGGCAGGCTTTCAAACTCCCATGCCTCATCCTCAGTATCTAAACGTTTTATTTAAGCACCTAGATAATAATAGCCCAATATTTACTGGAAAAACTCAGTCCTTTTGAAAGACAGAATTATAAATATGAGTCCCATCCAGGAAGCCAAATCTGAAAACCATGGTCATGGTTAATCATTAATATACTTTTTCTTTAAGTAGCAGATGACTTTTCAATTTGAACGTAAATACTCTGTCAGGAATATTTTCACCTGCAGAACCAGTTCACAGTTGTGATTTCAGATGTTTTGCAGTTAAAAATAGCCTGAAGCCAACACACCTGTCTAGATACATAGATGATCCGTGAAAAATAAAACAGACTTGAGCTGTAGGCATGCAAATGCAATTGTTTCATTTCCTACATACAGTATGATAAATTAGTAGAAGTAATAGTACTATAAACAAGCGTTCGCTATCACTAATTGTATTTACAATGTTATGATTATCCAAAGTTAAAATCACCATACAATCCCCCCATCTTTTTACTTATTTTAGGTATTTTAACACCTTTGCTTTTTGCCATTTCAGTTTTGGGGAGAAAATGTATGCTTTTTTTGTTCATTTCTTTGTTTTGTTTTGCCTAAAGCTGTCCTGCAGTAAAACAAACAAACAAACAAACAAACAAAAAAAAACTGGCCAAACATACACTCTTTGGGGGAAGTGAACTAGGAGAGTCCTTAAGCCTTATTAAGATTCAGTCTTGAACTATACAGTAAATATATATCAGATTATATGATATAATAAACTCCTTTTTCTACATTCTTAGTGGCTGTGTTTCAGTGAGCTCTGTATTACAAATCTTTCAATGTGCTACAACATGCAGCTTTTCAGTTGTCAGCCTTTTAGCTAGTATGTAGCTGCCAAAAGTTATTTTCCTAGACTGTGGATCAAATTCAAAGCTCTGTATTTATATGGATTTTCAACATATATTTAAAATGTTTGCATTATTTGCTACCTGTAGCACAATAGCTGATTTCTGTAATTTTCTGTTATCTAGCCTCCGTACAAGATTAGAGCTTTGTATTTATACTGAAATGGTTGCTTTAGATGTGCTAGTTTTGTCAGCAAATTTGTGTTTTTCTTCCTGATTTGGACTTATGGGATTTTATTTTATGCATACTCTTCAAGTAATAGAAAAAAAAAAGAGTAATATTTTATTCTATAGAGCACATATGATTGACCTCGGAAAGGATCAGGGTTAAGGGGCCTTTACGACTTCTGACAGAAATATTTAAAGAAAAGTGATCTCAGTCTGTTTTCATGTGTTTGTTGTTGTTTTATTTAATAAATTAAGCTTGTAGGACTAAATTTATCAATACACTCTTTACAGCTTTTCCAATTTCTAGAATAATGTAGAGCATCCATATAAGCAGTTATTTTGCAGTAGAGTGAAAAACAGTTGGTATGCTAGTCAACCTAGTCTTTAGCTTGAAACAGACTTACTAATTTTATTATCTAGGATACAATAGCTGTGTCTGCACTAAAAGGTAGGTGTGCCTGCTGTGTGCCCTGTAGTCCTGCTCTCCTGATCTTCCGAACTGGGAAGCTTTTGAAGCGCAATGTGTTCCCCTCCTTGTTTGTGCATCCAAAAGAAAGCAAGGTGCATGTGCAGTGCTTAGGATCTTTTCTCAGTGTGCTGATTGTACCTGCCATTGCATCAGCTGGCTAACAGACCATATAGACTGTCATGGGAAGGTTATCAATATACTTACTCATGTTCAGTTTTTAGCAAAAAATCTATTCTTTTTCTCCCACACTCATAAACCTTGCCTCTGTCCCCTTGTGATGCCAAAGACAGAAGTAAGAGTGTGCCAAAGATGAAGCCAATGTGAGGATGTCATAGGGTTGTTCAGGATGAAACAAATACATGTGGGCAGGGACTAACCAAATGTATCAGGGAAGACCTTGACAAGATCTCTGTAAAGCAAGCATCTTTGAGGGTTGTGTTGTGTTAATTTTGCTGTTTTTGTTTGTTTGTTTGTTTTGTTTTGTTTGTTTTGTTTTGTTTTGTTTGTTTATTTGTTTTCAGAAGTAAAGATGTATAAAGACATATGACAGCAGGCAGTAAAAGAAACTTTGAGGTTCAGAATATATTCAGAGTATTTTTATTTTTTTTAATATGGCTAGTTTAGCTATATAGCAAGCAACCACTATTAAAAACATTTTAGCATACTATCAAAGAAGAACAAAAAATTTTGAGGAAAATGTTCAAAATGTACTCTAGAAAGTAAAGTTTTATTATATGTAGCATCTCCCATTCCCTTTTTCTCATGAAAAAAAATGTATAAAGAAAAGTTCCTCTTTAAAGGGACTTCTGATTAAGATGAGCTGTAACTATTGTTACTGTTGCTGTTAGAAGCTGAACATGTGTCCTGAAAAGTAGAAGGGAAACACTTCTTACTTTCAATTTTTCACCATTGTCATTGCATGAAGGATTGAAAGCATTGCTTTTCTGACACTTTTGATGTATTAAAAGAAAAAAGAAAAAAAAAAAAAAAAAAGAGGAACCAATGAATGTTCCCTGAGCTCAAGCCTACATAAGTCTGATTTTGTGCCACTCATCTGGGACCTTGTGGGCCAAACTGGTGGTTAATACTATGTGCTACTGTTTTTCTGTTTCATTTGTCTGAAATCACATTAATGCACCTGAGTAGTGTTTGTGGTGTGTTGTTTTTTTTTGTTTGTTTGTTGGTTTTTTTTGGTTGGATGGTATTTTTTTTTGTTTGGGTTTTTGCTGTTGTTTGTTTTGTTTGTTTGTTTGTTTAACAGTATTTAAGTGAATTTATGTATAACATCCCATGAGATGTGGCATGATAACATGTAGGGTATCAGAGGATATAAAGCCTTCTGGGAGAAGTTCCTAGAGTAATTATGTGCTGGCTTTGTCTGAAAGACATCACATGGGAAAATCTGAAATAAAACCAGAGTGAACTAACAGTGTTGAAGATCAGATGTCCAGTGGCAGAGCTTGCTCCATAGTCCTTCTTTATTTTGAAATGTTGAAACATGCTTCTAGAACAGCAAAAACTCCCCTTAGTCTGCTATTAATTCAGTCTCAGGCTACTTAAGATATAGATTTTACTGTCCTTTAGGGAATACAGGGAATGTGTGATTACAACTTCCTAGAATTGGATTAAATGTTTATGGGAAGAGTGAAGACAATTTGTGGGAAGTGTCAAGACGTGGATACAGAAAGAGTAGACTGGAAAGATACTGAAGTTTTCCAGTAAATTAGTCAGCCTATGGAGAAATGGAAGAACCTTTGTCTGTTAAGGCCAATCTCCTTCCAGAGGCTAAGAAGGAACTAAAGGTTTCTAAATCTCAGCTGTCATTTGCTCTCAATCAAATTTATGAAACTCACCCCTTTTAGCTCTATCTCACATGAAATATCATTATAATCTGCAGTAATATTCTCTAGCATAAATACTCTATTGAGTATTTGTTCATCTGTTTGCAGAGTCCACCCATTGCTTTAAAAATGACAGGAAAAAAAGCTATGAAACATAAATAAGACTATGTCATATTACATAGGGTCTTAAATTAACATTGAAAAAGTAGCTGTAGGTCTGGTATTTCCTAACTTCTGAACATTTATCTTTCCTTTTTATTATCCTTTTAAGGTAATTGTGTGTGATTATAAAGGCATTAACTAGATTCCTTTTTGCATCTTTCATTTATCTGGCAATCAGGAACATAATATTGAATCTATTTGTGTAATTGTTACTGTTAAGAAACTTGGAAATAAAGATAGGTGGGACCTGCTAACTAACTCGTGGTTATCAAAGTCACTTACTCAAGTCATTAATGGTTTAAGTACTACCTCATTAAAATTGTTTAAACAGAGATGTGTTTTCTGTCCTGTATATTACCACTGTCATCTCTTCTATCTAGGAAAAATACTGCTTCAAACTGTTTATACAGACTGCATTTGAAAGAAGCTCAAAGTTCTTGACAAACATAGTGAAAATCAATCTCAAGCTTATATGGTAGTAATGACTTCCTTGTTTTCATACATGCTTGAATTTTCATCAGTTCTGGAGAATTTTCAAGAGTTAGGAAAAGATGACTAAATTTATAATCCTTGCTAAGAAGAAAAGTGAACATAGACACAAATTTTAAGGTAGATTCCATTAAATATGTACATCTTTGGAAGAAGTGTTCAACATTTTTTGTCTAATCTTTTTATTTTGATGCGTCCTATGCAACAAATTTTCTTCATACATATAATACCCAGGTACTAGATGCTACAATTGGTATATATAATGCCTTTTTGATCAAATTATTTTTAGATCTGCATATTTGTTGTTGTTGTTGCTTCAGAAACACACAAGTGATTGTAACAAATGAAAATCTGCCAACAACATTAATGAGGTAGCCTGTCTTTGTGGTCCCCAACAACAGGGACTCAGATCCTATTTCTGCCATGGTGATTCTGGTAGCTTACACAAATGTCAGACACTCGAAACCTGGAGGTCCTGAGGTGATTCCCTAAATCTGGGGCACGGGTCCTGAGGCCTTGTGCCACTGGGGCCAAGAAAGTTGGTGTTTTAAGAGACTGCAATTTCAAGGCAGTCAGCCTTGTCAGTGTTAATAGACTCCCTGTTGTGGTGCTAAGGGATGAGGCTTGGATCTATCTCGGCTAGAGCCTGACCTCTTAGGACTTCCAGTTTCCTTGCTGCAAAGTAAAACTGACAAATCCTAGGAGCCTTTAAAGATGCTTAGCAAATTTGATCTTAGTTGCTTCACTACTGTAGTTAATTGCACTACTATTGTTGCTTTTGAGTTTTGATTTGTATCATAAATTGAAAATGGGATTGTCCTGTTTGGGTGTTTTTACTGGAGTGCTTTAATCTGCAGAACTTATTGATACTTTTCCTGGAAGGATGTTGAGAAATTCAAGATTCAGCTTTGGATATTTCAGGCTTGAATCTTACAATTGCTACTTCCAGAAAATGGGAATGCCCACAGGTAATTATTATTTTCCTTTACAGATGACGAAGTAGCTGGGAACTTCCCAATGTATCATTACATGAAAAGTTATTTAGCTTTTACATTAATTTTTTATTGATATGCAGAACATGATCCTATGATTACAGTTTTTAGAAGAGACTTTACCTGTTAACTTGTTGCTACATAAAGTGCTGATTTATAATTCATTATGAAATGCAGTATGTAATTTAAAATAACATTACAACCTAATAGATCACTGCCAATCTCTGGGTGCTGTTGAGGAGGAAAAGTAAGTTAAATATGATGTATACACAGAAATAGCAGAATTAAGCTTGAGTAAAACTTTGGAACTAGAAGCACAGAGAATTGCTAAAGAATGTTTTAAGTAATTAAGTGACTAAATAAAGGCAAAATAATGAAATCCAAAATTGCACAAATTAGTCTCTACTTGGGTATAAAACAGCGCTGTTGAAACCTACACTGTTGCAATTGACCCAGTGCAAGTTAACAGTATAGTATATCTTTTTAAGCTGTCTTGTGTGCCACACCACTCAATGTTCTCCATGGTCCGTGCCCATTTGAACCTGTTCTGTTACCTGCACCAGTGTTGTTGAAGAAAAAACATTGTTTGTTTGTATTTGCAGATTTAATTTATCCTGATGGCACTTAGAATAGTCTTCTCTATTCACAGTCCACATGCATACCTGAAGAAATACAATCTACACTTTGAGATTCAGACTGTAAACACAATAGCAGATTTCTGTCTACTGACTGAGCTCTCTAAATTTGAATTCACTGTAGAGAATAGAAGGACAGGAAGAACAAAAGAAGTGAAGAATTGTTTTATTTGTTTGTTGTTTACTCATGTATACTACCTGGGTGTGTTTTTTTTTTTTTTCCAGCGGCATTGCTTCCTTATTTTTGTCTATGAAATGTTGAATGGGAATATTACATAAGGAAATAGGGATGTACTGCTAGGGTGGAGAATTCTAATTCTTGCCTTCTCAGACACATGCTTGTTATTGTCCTTGTTCTTGTTCTTCATCATCTTCTTCTCTCTTTCCCTCCTTTGTCTTTCTTCGTCTGAGACACAAAAAAGTGCAATGAATCAGTGCTTTTTTAATATCATTTAAGCTTCTCCTTTCCATTTTGACCTAATCTGCATCGTACTATCTGAGTCTGCATAGCACTCTTAGTATCTCTTGTACTTTGAGACTTACAGATCTTGCTGAGTGACTGATTGCTGCCAGTATGTGACTTCACTGCGCCCTTTTTATTTGCTCACACTGCGTTTTCCACAAAAACATGGCTGAATGTCTAAGCCCTCCTGCGGACAAAGGGTTCAGACAATGTCTGCAATTTTTTATTCCAATTACTTTCATGACTAGTTAATACAGTACATATTATGACAGACTAAAGCTAAGCCTCTAACTGGCTGTAAGCTCCATTTTGCTCTATGAACACCATTTTATTTTCTGTCTTCCCCATAATAATTATCCAATGCAAGGTCCATCCTGACTGAAGGCATCAACAATGATGTGTGAAAATACAGTCAAATTCTAACAAGTACTGCCTATCTGGGTGCTGTGTTCTCAGATCTGAGAATGAAATAACTTGTTAGAAGTCTCAGAGAGAATGCTACCAAGAATCATACAGGATGAATGACTGTGCAAAGATGCTGATGTGTAGGTGTGATGGGTATGGGAATATGACTCTGTAAACCTCAGAAGATTCTTATACTTAGCAAGAAAGGCCATTCTGTCATATTATGTTGACCCCTGAGCCAAGAAATCAGTTGTTGGGATAAAGACATAATTCAGAGCTAGAGTCATAGTCATGAAAAGGATGAGTAGGTCAAAGAATTTTTCATAAGATGTATGAAATCTCTGGTGCTAGATAAGAAGAAAAGGGTGTTTGGTTAGACTACGGATGTCAAAACAAGTTGGTTGGTAACTTAATTGAAGACTTCATTTTATCACCCTCAGGGTATGTGTGTTTTTTTTTTTGTTGTTTGTTTGTTTGTTTGTTTGTTTGTTGCTTTAGCATAGTTGGACCCTCTCCAACCTTCATGTTCTCTTCCTAATCCCATCCTGCTCTCAAACCCTTATCATTTATGAATTAATCCCTTATTGCTTATGAAAAGCAAGTATGTATCTGATTCTTTACAAGACACTTTTCAACAGGAAACTCAGGATACTGTTTGGCCATGAAGGCTACATCTAACCTGGAAAATAAAAGAGGGTTAAGGACCTGGCATGATCTATTCCGTAGTCCTCCATACTGATTATTTATAGTGCCCTGTTCTGTTTTTGTTTGTGTTAGCTAGCACTTTCTGAGAGAAAGCCTAACACAACTCAACGAATAACACACCAGCAATTGCTCCAAGCAGGGGTCATGGATGGGACAGCACCAGCTTTATTTCCCTCAGCACCACACAGTATCTCACCACTATCTCAAGAGGCTTGGCCATAGCCAATTGTATGTAGCACATATTTATGTTTCATCTTTATAGGCTGAAACACAGCCTTCACATTCATTCAGACATTCAGCAGGTAATGCGTCGTACCCCTTAACATGTTACTACTGTTTTAGGGCAGGGAGGCTATCACATAGGGCTAAGAAGTGGTAGTGGGCTGTGTAGTGTGGACAAAGCCAGACTGTTCCACTTCGCCTTACCACCAGAGAATGGTTCCTAGCTCTGTTTATTTAACGATATGAAAGTAGCCCCAGGGATTGAGAAACAATGTGCATCTCTAAGATGCAGTCAGCCATCAGCACTGAGGTAACATCTGGCAAGAAGTTATGCACATCTTAATTGGCCAGCTGTTCTGATTGATTCATTGCCTTCCAGGAAGCACACTTACCTCTCAGTACTCACATTGGCCCTGCAGAATAACCAGTCCCTGGGTTGCCGATGCTGGTGGGGTGGTTTATTATGCAAACCCAAGCAGGAGATTCCTTTGCAAAGTCTGTCTTTGCTCAGCTGAAGGCCATGTCATCCCTGAAACAGTTAACTGGAAGTCAAGTTGTCCATCAAGGGATGTTGGTGGTCATTCAGCCAAGCAGCCAAGAGCATGTGACTGCTGAGGCACCCATTGTATGACCTGGACTATTCTGGGACATGGTCACGCTGCACAGAGACTGGATGTAGGAATGGGCTAGTGACTGGCAGGTCTGATGATATCACTGTAGGGGGCCAAAGCCTAGAAATACAAACACAGTGACAGTAATACCTAGTCACAATAGACCAGCTTTTGGCCAAAAATCAAGATGATGTTGATATGTGATTCTTGTGTTCTCATGGATAGGATAACTGATAAATGTATATGTCATCTAGAAAAAAAAAATGCTCATTTAAATTTCATTTTACTGTTTTGCAATGATCAGGACATACTTAATATGAAGCAGAAAATACAGCTTAATATAAATGCTTATCGTCATAACATTTTATGTTCATTTTTCAAGAGAGGCAGAATGCTGTCTCTATATTTTGCTAGATCTACAACTTAAGTACATTTTGATAAATAATCTCAGTGTATTTTAATGTAGGAAAGAAGGCAAGAATTCACCTTTCACAAAGATGAAGCTCACTATTAAATTATTTGGGAAAGTAGTGTAACATTCACATTAATCAGGTAGTTTATTAGTTTTATTTTTAAGATTACAAGCTCATGAAAAAACACTCTCTACAAGACTGAATGCCAGAAGTGTACTAGTTAACTTTTTGAAGATGTTGTTAACAATTATACTCCAGAAATCCTTTAGGAGGGGACAGAGGATGACATATGGTATTATTATATTGTGCATTTTTTTCTCTTCAGAGTAAGCAGTAGAATCTCTAAAAGGAATGATTAGAGACTATGGCTGCTTTAACAGGAGAAATTAATGGCAAGGTCAAGAACTTCCTTGGAGTGATCTTGTTTATTTGTAGGGTTTTGACATTTCAGCTTGTGCTGTCTGACACATTCCTTTAATGGCCTTGAATAAATAACAAATACAAGTTGGGAAAAGTCATGAACTGTAGATGAGAGCTTTGGAGGTAAAATTATTTAATAATTATAATAATAATAATAAATATAATATATAAATTATATATTATTAATATATATTATATAATATTATTATATTATATAATTTAATATTATTATTATATTGTATATTATATTAATATATATATTATATAATATAATTTAAAATAAATAATAATAATAATAAATGATAATAATAATAAATTTGATTTGGGACAAGGTAAATTATTTACACATTATTACGATGTTTACATTCATTGTTTCAGGCTCTTGAGGATGAAGTAGCAGTATTTGATTATCAGTGTTACTAAATGATATATAGAGAAATGTCTGGATAAGTACAGATATTTCCCTTGTATAGCAGTAGAAATTGGCCAGTATAAAAATCTTTGAGGAAAGAATAACATCAAATATATTCTATATCTACTCACTATCAAGCTCTAGACTACATTTTGAGGAGCCTAATACAGAAAGCACACTTTTCATTTTCAGACTAGTATTAAAAATGCTTATAGTAGCCACAATAAGCAGAAAGATGTCCTGATCTTATAAAGGAGTGTCTCTTTTCCTTATTATTTTTTTTCCTAACAGAAGTTTAAAGTCATAATGTTAGTCTTTAATTTCTTTCCTCAAGTTTATTTTTTTTCATTCTTTTCACTTTATCCAACATTTTTAGTATAAGATTGTACTCTGATTTTTTGGCCTTTTATTTGTTTTTCAGTCAATCTTGAAAGACAGTTATGTATATCCCTCTCTCCCTTCTTTCTTTCTTTCTTTCTTTCTTTCTTTCTTTCTTTCTTTCTTTCTTTCTTTCTTTCTCTCTCTCTCTCTCTCTCTTTCTCTCTTCCTTCCTTCCTTCCTTCCTTCCTTCCTTCCTTCCTTCCTTCCTTCCTTCCTTCCTTCCTTCCTTCCTTCCTTCCTTCCTTCCCTCCTTCCTTCCTTCCTTCTTTCCCTTTCATAATTTCACATTGCTAATCTGCTTGCCAAAGCATTCACTACTGGAATAAGGTCAAAAAACAAGTGCATCTTTTCATGTACACTTGCATATCAGCTGAGGTTTTTTTTTTTTTTTCATGAGGCTTTCCCTCATTTTTAAAGTATATTCAGTCTATTGACAAAAGAGCTTTATTTAAATGAGCTATGTAATCTTTACCAGCAGTCTGTAGAGCAGATTTGACAATAAAGAAATATCTCATCACCTAGGAGCTTTGTATATTGTACAGGTGTAACTTGGTAGTTGAACAGTATGAAAAGATAAATATTAACTGGATTTTGCTAATAAATCTGCCAGTCTTACAGTGCCAAAATCTGTAGAGTTGTTGTAATTGCCATTGTTTGAGTTGTAACAATGAATGGAACTGATAAGGCTTATGTCATTTACATAGAGTTTAGCATTCACATTGCACTATTGAATTAATATGACACACACATTGGGTCCTCTGATATAAGATTAGCATCATTTGAAAATAGATTGTAGATTTAGAAGTGACATATTATTCTTTGTTTGAAATGTAATGGTAATTTGCTTAGATCTAAAAATTGTAGTGATGTGATAGCAGTGACTAGTAGTTAATACTTCTGTTAGTTTCATTTTGGCTTGCTACATTTTGTAATAACCTCATGTCTCATGTTATGAGGGACTACTGCAGAATTATGAAATAATATTATTTTGAACCCAGAATCTGTATCACTTATATCGTCAGTCAAGAGTAGTGTCAAAAGACTTATATTCTCTGAATATAAACGAGAGTTGTGTTTTAATAGAAGAATTTAATGAAATACTCTTAGCATCCTATACTGTCAAATACATAGATAACTATGGTTTTACCTGCCAAACATAGCAATGAGATACCTAAAGCCTTTTGCAGATCTAGCCCCAGTCCAGTAATGTCAGAAATATACCTTCATGGTACACTGTGATTTCAAGTCTTCCTCCTGTCTTCAGGTGAATCCATCATTGCTAATTGCTAATCAAGTCTGGAAATTAAAGACTTAATATGGATAACCCCCTCCACACACACACACACAAAAAAAAAAAAAAAAAAAAAAAAAAAAAAAAGAGAAAGCACAAAACTCCCAATTATCCCTGGGGACAAAAAAAAAAAAAAGAAAAGAAAAGAAAAAAGTTGTTAAATGATTTGGTTAACATGTCAAGGGTACAGTGTGGCAAAGATAAAAATAATACATTTCTGCAGAGTTACATTCAGGAGCCTTGCTCATTATAGTGCACTTTGTCTTCCATCATTCTCTGCCTTCTTCACAGCACCAACTTCATTCATAGTATATGATTTCAGGTGTATATAAACCTTCAAAAGGTTTTTGAGAATTGATGATGTGCTGCAATTAATGTATTATTTTATGATGGTCCTTACTATGAATATCTGTAGTTCATTCGTGTTTACCTCAGCTGAATCCAGACTATTGTTCACTGAGATTTCTGTCCAGCTTCATCCTACCTCCTGTGGGGTGTTACACCCTCACAAAAAAAAGATTTCTCTTGCAGGAGGAAGGGGAGGGATCTTTTTCTCTGAGTGAGTTTCATCTAGTGCTCCATTTCTTGGTGACAAGATCATTGCTGTCTGTCTTGATATTTTTTAGCTTCTGTATTTCTGTGTGTATGGCTGACATCTCAATTGGTTATTGTTAATGTTAAATGGTTTAGGTTCATAATATTTCATCAAAATATGGTATTGAAGGGGGCTGAGTCTAGTGAGACTTCTTGGAAATGCTCTGCCCATCTGTTTCTCTCATCTGCCTCAGCTATGTATATTTTTCTATTCTTGCTGTTGCTTAGTCCATTTCTTCTTCATTTTAATATTCACAAATGTTTTTAGTCACTTGGCAATTAGCTATGACTTACCTCCTGTGTCTGCAAATGCTAGTTCTTTAAAACATCTCAATATGTAATTCCTTAGATTGTTTTCAGTCTGAAACAAACCTTTATTTGGAGCAGCTGTATCTCAAAGTCTCTTCAATCTTAATGTTATCTTCAATATTATTGTACTGGCAATCAATATTCCATGTTAATGTTCTAGGTTTTTGTGTTTTTATTAGATCTCCTGTTACTGTATCTTAGTGTAGCTCTGTAAAGCCTAAATTAGGCTTATGTTGTTAGAATTACACAAATTTTGATTAACAAGATCAATTTCTTAATCATATGTGAGCACCAAAAGAAGTATATTTATGCTGATACAGAGATAGGCACATTGTTAGTGACAAATCTCATCCTGTGCTGAAATAACAGCCATTATAGCAAAAATTAAGTTTCAGTGTTGTATTCTTGAAATAATGTATAACAAACTACTTTGCGAAGATGGTTTATATACAGGGTAAAGTTATACAGAGATAAGCATTCTCACTTGCTGGGAAAGGTTGATACATTAACAGTCTAGTCAAGTCTAGGAGCAGGGAGAGGCTCAAGAATGCTTAGAGTGGGACAATGTTTTTAAAAGTTTTAGCTGATTAAAATGAAAAATTTCCTAGTGGTTATCTGCAATCAGAAGTTTTCAAAAGGCGTATAATTTTCACCAGATGCTTTTTATGAAGTTATCATATACAAAAATTTCACCTCCTGTGACATTTCAGTCACCTTTGAACACTGTATCTAGAAAAGCAGACATCAGTACATTTTTTTTTAACAGGAGCAGAGTAATGTATTTTGCCTAAAAAAACTCACAGAAAAAGCAAACTGCTTGGGCTATCCAAACAATTTCAGCCTGGGGCAAACACCTGCCATGCACATTTTTTGATCAAATGTTTAAAGTTTGGCAGAATTAAAAGAGAATCTTCTTTTGAGATAAGAAGCATACTAGTCCTGCATATAATAATATATCTCATTTTAGATCAATTGTAATGTTTACTATATTTTATGTGATTCAGAATCTTGAGGTTTTATTAGATCAAATGTCTTAGATGCAAGTCTGTATTCTGAATGTAGAATACACAACATGAATAATTATAATTTTGGAAAATGAAATGTTACTCATAGAGGGTCTGATTCTCTCTTTATATTCTCATGTGTAAAACAGGAACAGTTATATTCAGATTAGTTGAATCTTACTAATTAAAAACATCTGTGAGGAGGATTAGGTTTGTAATCATAACCAAGTATGATGCTAGTGTGTAGTCCCTGGCTAGAACTGGCAACAGAAGCAGACCAAGTACTGTGTTGTTGACCACTGGAAAAGCATCATGACTGAGTTCCATGTGTTGTTCCTTTTGTATTCTTAATGGTGCCAGATACCATTTGATGTTTAACCAAGTAAACACCCCTAGTTTTGTGTCCATTGTCAAATATGTCTATAATCTGCATTGGTCTAGTCCAACACAACTAGACTGTGCAATGAAAGATAAGCAGGCAAAAATTTTGTGTCCTTGTGAATAGCCAACCAATGAAATTAGAAAATATTCTGGTCGAAATGCAATACAATTGTTTTTTATCTATACAGCGTTTTCTATTCTTTTTCTTTAATGTTGATAATGTACTGGCAAACGTCTCTTTGTTTAAAATAACTTGCCCAAACTCAGGGGCCAAGTTTTTCTGGTACTAGTCTGACACTACAGCAAAATGAAGGTGCTCTTGTAGTACATGAAAGTATATCTGTGCAAGCCCAGCGTTGCTCCCATCTGTAATAATCGCAGCCTATGCTTGATGATGTGGGGTTTTTTATATGCTACTAACTGGAGTACAAGCCTTCTAGTGTCTTAACTAGTGACCAAAAATTAATGCTTGATGCCCACCTCTTCTTTCCTGTCATTGGCCATGCCAGCTAGAATGTGAACAGAGGCATGGCACATACCACAGTTTATCTTTTGTTTACTGTATAGAGAATCTAAATATTATCATAGCTTTAATTAATGAGGACCTAGAAACAATACTACTGGAATAATGTGTTTGGCTTGAATAGGCCTCAGCTTCATGTGTTACGTGATTTTGGTCCCAGTTTGATCCCTCAAATGAGAAATTTCAGATTAAAATAGTAGCTTAATTTCAATCTCATATTATAGCAAACCATGCATGAATTTACTGAAGTATCTGGACTTATCATAACAAAAAAGAAAAAATAATGATAAAGGTGTGAACAGAATAAGGCAACATGTTTGGTGTACCCCAAATCATAATCTAAGCTTTTTGTCTAGTAAAATAGCTATGGCAGCTAGTTCACATCTCCTTTTCTGAAATCTACATTGTTATTGATAAGTACCACATGCAAATGAGGAATTAAATAAATATAGAGCCATACATTCCACTCTGCAAAGCATGGAGGGGAAACACAACATGAGTAAAGAATAGCAGTAAAGCCCCAAAGCAGCAGAACGGTGAGGCAATTCCTTGACAGTAATATTTGTTTTCCCCAGCAGCTCACAAAGGTACATCTCCAGCTGCTGGCTCAACATCTCTTCATTGGTAGGGTGAGGACTGTGAGAAGTCGCTGCAAAAATTGTTCCCTCCCATCCAAAAGAGGAAGCTCTTTGAAAGTGATTGCTTCTCCTTGCTGAATTAACTTAGTTTTGATAATTGCAGAAACAGTCGCTTTAACAGATTATTTTGTGGGGTCTAACAATTAGACCTGTATCAGCCCCAGCTGTGGGAGGTGCAAAACTGACAAAAACAAAAATCATCTCCTTTTGAATAACCCAAATCTGAAGCTGTCATCTTTTTGTTTGTTTGTTTGTTTGTTTGTTTGTTTTCCTTCAGTCCTGTTCCTGTAGACAAATAAACATCAAAAACAAGGAGGCTGTCATACAAATATTTGGCTACTCTGCATGTTTCTATGCCTTCCACACTAAAGATATTGTTACCTTCTCTGTCAGCATTTTGTTTAATGTGTTAAAAATACCCAGGAAATATCGTGTTTCTCTTATAGTGAAACAAAGCAACAAAAAATGAAGAATTAGCAGTAATGTCATATATGCAAATCATGCATGCAGTGATTTCTTGTCTCTACTTAGAATTGTGATAAAAATTTCAAAGATAAGGAAAAGCTAATGAGTCTATTATATGACTGAGAAGAGAATCTAAGGGAAAAGTGTCATTGCCTATAGAGACAGAGAGACGATGGCCAAGCTTCCAAAATGTACAAGCTGATTTTGGACTAGAAGTGATCTTCAGCTGGATGACTTAGGATTTTATTACATTAACTATGGGTCTGAAGTAGACTCAGGAAGTTGTATTGCCCCTCCTATGTTAGAGAGTCCCTCAGTTTATTCAAAGCTTTCAGGTAACATTTGATCAAGCTGCTACTTTCCCACACAGACATGTATTTCTGATTGTGTGCATGAATGTTATTTATGTTGCAATTAATATTGTAAAATTAATAAATATTGAGTTTAGTCTCCATTATGCTAGGCACAAGAAAACATATTCAAAATATGAAATACATTAGATGCAGGATACTTTCAATAGTAGCAACAGCTACCATGTACTTGTAATTTGCAAGTGGTTATTTGGTTCTTTGAAATGAGAAACATTAGTGAAGGTCCTATTGAACACCAGCCATTACAAATTGTCAGCTTGATACCAATTGATACCAATTTTCAAATAGTCAAACCTTGAAACTTTTGAATGTATTTTTATTCTCTCAAGACAAAATCCTGGATAATCTTCAAACTTGATAGCCACTGTTCCCTTTCACCATTCAATAACAAATCTTTTCACATGCTCCCCCAACTTTCATTTGTCTCAGAACAACAATATATCTTGCAATTGTTTGATATTTTTACAAAATTTGGAATTTTGGTAATCCAAATATAGTTTTCTACTTCATTTGTTTTTCTGTTGGGCTGAATTAGGTTGTTTTATTTTAACATCACAAGTTGTTTTGCTCCTCTCTCACCTGCATTTTTTTTCAGACTCCGGAATGGTATCAAACAACATGAGATTTGAAAATACTTGAAATAACAACAGATCCATGGAAAGCTTGAGATTTATTTCAGGAAAAAAAAAAAAAAATATATATATATATATATATCTTAAAGTAGGAGGAAAGGAGCAGTAGCACTTGGAAATGCTTCTACAAATTGGAAAATGTATTCATATTTGGTTTCAGGTTTTGGCTGTGATTCAGATCAATATTTTCATATTTTCCCATTGAGTTCATCTACCTTCCCTCATGTTATTTTTAATATACACTGGCATGACTCAAAACAAATATGTACAAAAATCTGTTTTAATATTTTACAGCCTCATTTACAAAGATGCGGAGTACTCACAGCTTCCATAGGATCTAATGGGACTTGTGGAATCTCAGTATCTCTGAAAATCAGGCCATTAATTTTGAAAATGTGCATTAATTACTCTCTAGGCTGTAATAGCTCACCTGATATTACTATAATCTACATTCTTTTGAAAAAGTATATTTTTCACCTGGTACACTGCGCTTGCTCCTAAAAAGTAGTCATATCTTATCATGTAAAAGCTTCTTTATAACTGATCCAATTATTGACCTGTGGCATTGACCTTAATGAAATGTAATATTTCCAAAGGAATGGTACAATCCATTGTGTTAATCTGGTTGACAGGGATACTCTTGAAGGCTTCATGCTAACAATAGCTATGAAATTTATTGAAATAATTAACTTGATGAAACAAAACCATGTATTTCAACTAAGCAATAATTTAGGGAGTTTAAACTTCCATTTTCTAAATTACAGCTGGTCTAGAGTATGAAGCAATGTTTGCAGAATTTACCAAAGCACATGGTCTTTCAAAAGCATTTTGTGTTGCTAGATTTTCAGATCATATTTAAACATTTTTCTTCTGAAATGAGAGACATGCTACACCATGTTTATGAGTTACAAATTTTTGCAGATTAAAGAAAAACCGATACAAGTCTTAATTGTAGATTCTAGCAATAATTAATGTTAACAAATAGCAAAAGCCTATCGGGTAAGCATTCCTCCTTTGAATAATATCAATTATAACTCTTTGTAACAAATGCAGTTCCTACGGTAAGTGATATCTTTGCTATACATCTTTAGACAATCCTTTTTTTTAAGGAGTGTCACTCTCAGTAGCCGCATTCTGTGTAATTTAGTGCTGTTAGATGCTTTCATGTCACATGGTTATAGCTAGGTAGATTAATAGGAAGTTCTATCTGGAAATTTCTTTCCTGTTATTGTTCTCCCCGAGCAGTTGATGGCTAAGTTAATTCTCTTTAGTTTTGTCATGCACTAAAGCACACATTGCCAAGCTATGATAAGCTTTACACAGGGAAAAAAAAGGGGTGGGGGGGGGGGGAGAGAGAGGAAGCCCTTGTGTCCATCAAAGTCTTAAACTTGCATTTTAAAGTTTGGCCTGACCTGATGTGCATTCAAAAAGCTTCAAAAGATATATATATATATATATATATATATATATATATATATATATATATATATATATATATATATAATTTTTTTTTTAAGAAAGGTTCAATATGTCCCGAGGCTATCGGTTTTGAGTTAAACTGGGTGAAGTAGAAATATTTTACTCATCAGCTTTGCAGTCACAGAGTTTGCCTCAGCTAGAACAAAACTGCTGAGGCATTTAGAGAAAATTAACCCCCCATCCTGGCAGCCAGATGTGACTGGTTTCTGATGAATGCACATGAGTGGGCTGAAAAATCAAGAGACTGTGAAATTCCTGTCAGGTCCGTACAGTGCAGAATGGGCTATTGACTGCTTTCTATATTTTCCTCCATCATTCTTCTTGAACACTGCCATTAATTTCCTCTCCTACTCTGACTTGGGATTTTTTCTTTTTTTTTTTTCATCCCCCCCCTTCCTCCTTTTTTGCCTCTGTCCCCCCCTCCCGCCCCCCGGCTCCCTTTCCAGCTGTGTGTGCTGCAGAGCAGGATGCGCAGGGCGCTGGCGGCGTACTTGAGCCAGCGTGGGCTCTACGGCCAGGCTGGGCTGGCGAGGATCCAGGCAGCCTCTCAGGAGAACGCTCAGAAAATATTAGCTGTGCAGGTAGGTGATTGCAGGGAAGTAGGAAAGATCATTCTGATCTAGATTGAAAAGCAAATGATGGGTAGTGTGATGAAGCATTAAAACCATATCCCATCAGAGTTTTATAAATTTTTAACCTCTTTAATAAACTGGAATTGCATGAAGGATGAATTCAGTAAGTTAGCACATATACCATGCATAGTTTGGGGAAAAAAAAAAAGGGGGGGGGGGGAAACAAGGAACAAAAAAAAGAGATTAGATTTATTTCTCACAAACCTTTGAAAAGATTATTATAAATATATTGGATTATTGGATATAAATATTTGAAACACAGAGCGGCATTAGTATAGCTGCTCAGTTGTTTTAGAAAATGTTATTCCGTCCTGTTTTGTGCAAATATTATTTCCATGTTAAACAATATTGTCATTTTCATTGTATTTATATTTAATTTCTTTAGCATGGGACTGTTTTTAGAAGTACCATACCTTCCCAGCTCAGTTATATGATAACTGTCCCTTATTTGTAAAGAAGCAATGTTGTGGAGTTATAAGATTTAAGATATGGTTTCCAGAAATATATTGTTTTTCATTTTATGACTTGTTCCCCGGGTATATATATTTACTAGGAAAAATAACTATTATATAATATATGGTTTGAATGTTCTTGTTCTTTTTGTCTTGTGCAATGGTATCTTATTCACATTTCTGTAAAGCTACTCCTTTCAATCTCTTCCCATAGTTAATGGCCATAACCAGATGGCGTTTGTGAAGGGTTTTTAAAAGACTTAAAAATTTCTTTGGATTTATTCCTTGCAAAAGAAGCTATGTTGATGATGCAGCTTTAGTGCAGCATGTTATTATAAACCTTGATTTGTAATTTTTAACACTTGGGCTTTGTTGTATGATTGCGCAAGCAATGTTATTAAATTTTAATATTATACAATTGTACTTCCCAGTTAATACCTGATGCATTAAAGTAAAAGCTAACTTGAGTGAGTTCTAGAACTCCATTAAACTGCACCAACATCATGCTCAGATTTCAGAATTTCACTAGATAGAGAGGATTTTTATGTTAAAATTCCAGTTTTCCATATATTTTCTACTGCTATAAGAAGTAGAAAATATTATCATGTTAAAATCAGAAATTCAAAAAAATAAAATTACAATAAAATACACTTGCTTTTTGTACACAAATATTTGAAATACTTTCTTGGATTTATGTTTTATGGATTTGTTTTATTTTCTTGTTTTATGGATTTGTTTTTGTGTTGTATTTGTTAAATATTGCATGAACTGTGTGCCAGTGGAGACAGGTAAGTGGAGAATTACACTTTTTTCGTTCACATTTCTCATTTAGCATTTGAAAAACTGGAAAAGCTGCTTTTTCGTTTTTGCTGTGGGATAGCTGTGAATAATTCTGTTCTCTCCTATGTTCAACTACTCCAATAGTGAGTGAAGAAAATAGGTGATTGATGTTCAGCCTAAAGCTCATGAATAATAATAACAGGGACATAGAACCCACAGGTGGCAGCTGGTTTCCTCACATATGAATCTTTACATTAGTCTAATGTTACACAGTATTTTAATGGATGTACTATGAACCTCACATATCATTGAACATTATGTCAATAAGTAGTCCATATTTTAATTAATTAGTTTTTCACAAGTCCTTCACCTTAGCATAATTTTTTCCATGTATGTCTTTCAAGCTGAGAAGCCATGTCTGTAAATCTTGTCTTCCTGAGTAACCCAACTAATGACAGAGGTGGATCTAAGTTAAGCTTTAAGACATAAAGCCCTGTGGCATTTGGGGGTATTCAGAGCAGCTGAGACCTACCAGAGATAACATTTTGTTCAAAGTCTGGTAAAAAATCTGCTCCCTGCCCACTTTCATTGTCTGCGGCATCCATTTCTGACAAAGGTTCTGGTATTCTAAAATTCTTGCTATATTTTCATGCAGTTTGCCTGGAAAAAACTTACCATTAAAATAATGAACAAGGAAAGGATATAAAATTAAAATGGAAACTAGTTCAGCTATGAGCAATTACCAAGGTATTTGGATGAGTATTTCCCCTCAGAAAATATGACATTTTTATATTTTAGAGGTCTTGGCAATGATTTATTTACATGTGGACCAGTTTCTTTACTTTATCTGTGTCATTGTCAGATCACTCTATCCTTCTCCGAATTAAGTTCTTACCCTGATGGCATTCGGCATGGTGGCAGGCACTTCCAAAATAACATGACGGCCATTCCTCTCCCCTCCTTTCCTCTCATCAAGAAATACACTTTTCTTGCTGTTGTTTCTTATGGCCGTCTCACATTATCATGTGAGGCTGAGGACCTGCTGTGCTGAGCTGCATGAGAGTGTGCAGCATGGAGGTGATTTCGGCTCATGAGCGCTTGCGTTCCAGCAGCTACATTGACTAGAGCAAACAGGAGCAGGTGAATCACAAAGGAAGAGTGAATTAGGAGAGGCAGTAGACACAGTACATTGACTACCTAAGTGTTTTCTAATATTTTACAGAAGCCATGACCTGGGTGCGATCCAAAGAAAGACTTAAAAGTAGATAATGCAGGATTGTTGTTCTTTTTTCTTTTCTTTTCTTTTTTTCTTTTCTATTTTTTTTTAACCTTTCCAGCAGGAACTTTTTAACCAGCAACACTCTCCGGTTACACACAGTGTCAAAGTTTGGGTAAAACTATGATGTGAAAACCAAGAGCTACCTCAGACTGGACGACAGATTGCACCAATGTTTCCTCATTGCTATTCCACACTGCTAGGCCTACTTTTAAAAGTCTATATTTGCCTTCCCATTGTTTCCAACAGTGGAGATAGACCATAGTACCTGTAAAACATCGTGGTCCAGAGGGAATAGCCATGGCCTAGATGAGACCATGACAGTGCCAAGGACATTAGTGAGGATTAACAGGTATCAGTGGAGTTAGTTATCAACCAAAACAAATCAAAATAAAAAGCAAAACCTTAGGTGGGATGCCACTCAATAGCAAAGTCCTTTAGTTAATGATAACTTGGAAAAACAAAGCAAAACAAAACAAAGCAAAAGATTATTGCAATTAAATCTCCCTTAAAGTAATTAAGTTGAAAAAGTAGTTAAATTAAAAGTAGAACTTCACAATCATGGCAAGTTCCTTTGGTGTGTGGTGTCTCAAAATTATTTCAGAAAGAATTTTATGTAGTACAAGTACCAATTTCTATCAGCACCAAACTGGGCATCAGTGCGAGATTTGCCATTGGTCGTTCTCCCTGAGAGTTAAGCAGGGATCTGAGCTTGTTCTTAATTGCAGGCTTCCCTCCCTATCATACTGCTAACACGGGCCCTTGGCTAAGCTAAAACTAATATCAGATTCTGTGCATGTCCAATTTGGAGGTATTGGGAAGACAAAATATGTTGCTATGTCAGCTACTTTGTCTGTGAAGCTATCATACAGAAGTGTGTCTGGCAAGTGATGGGAAAAAAAAATAGTGCCATCAGCCTGGCACATTCCTGACCTCTCCTGAGAACTTAGCTTCACTGCATGGAGGAAGGAGGGACGAGAGGAAGCACACATCTTAAAAACACTTTTGAAATCTGGAGATCTGCTTACCAACCCTAAATTTGTAACTGTATTAAACTGAATGGGAGTGCTTAGGATTAGTGCAAAATGAGCAGTGTATCCCCAGCAGCACACAGCTCCTTGGAGGAATCTGCAGTCCCCAGAAACAGCAGCCAAGCTGATGCTTGCCATCACTGCCTTAAATGTCCTAGGGACAGAATTTTTGCTTTGCCATGCTTAGGGTGGCAAAGGCAGAGTGCCTCCTTAGCTATCTGTCCAGCTTTAGCACTGGCTGTAGACGTTTCTGGTCTGCTGTGCCTCACCCAACAGCAGTTTCTTCATCAGGAAATCATAACCAGAAAGCACCAGCTTCTGGATGCACCTCCTTTTAGATCTCTGTTCTGAATAAGAAACACCAAAAACATTATTTTGTATGTAGGAGAAAGTAGTAGAGGTGAATATATGCTTACTGAGCTCTTGCTGTGTGATTGGAGGTAAGACATACCATCCAAAACACCAACAATAGGAGTGTGAACCAAGAAGGTAGAATTATGGGAGTCAGCCTCTACTAAACATTAGCTTCTGCTTTCCTCATGCTAAGGGTCAGTAGTCTATATTGTACATAGTAGCATTAATAGTTTAAAAAAAAAAAAAAAAAAAAAAAAAACAATAAAAAATAAAAAATAAATTGGCAATCAAATCAACTTCTACAGCAGAGATCAATTGCTAAAATTATTTATACTTTCAATTTTGGCTCTTTATCTATTTTATTTTTGTAGAGCAAAGTATAGGACTTTTCTTAAGCAAGAGTATTTCATCTTATGCTTGACCTTTTTCCAAGCAGTTTCCAGTTTTAAGAATTCCTTTGCAACTGCCTGATTGCAACTTCATTCTGTGAAGTTTATATATATGCCTAATGGCTCTGATAAGAGACTTTGTTTTTATCATGACAGTAAGACTTCTATGAGCTCCTCTGTAGATTACACTGATTCTTCAAAGAGAGAAACAAATACTATTGCTGAAGTCAGTGACAGTTTGCCTTCAGATAAAAGCTTCATGGAGATTTTTTCTTGTTGGTGTTTGAAGAAAAGTGACAGAGCAACATGGGGAAAATTTCATCCTCCCTGTAGGTGCTGTCTATATTCTATAGTTTGCTGGAGGACTTCAGACCTCAAAAATCCTCCTGAAATTGATAAATACAGTCTTAATCCATCAGTAAATTATAAAAGTAACTTATTTAGTATAAGAAACTTGAGAAGAAATAAATGAAACCTTTTCTTCCAAAAGTGTATGGGAAAAGTATTTGTTCAGTCAGTGACTTTTGTTTTCCCAATAACATTTTGGAGTTTCAATAACTTGGCTCTTGAGTAAGTTCAATTAGCTATCTAATTGCAAAAATGATATATGATGGCAGATGTAGCTTTATTTAGGATTGTGACTGGACTTTAACCCTGACAGTCTTCAATTTAGTTCACCATTTTAGATGATTTATCTTGACTATTGTTCTGTCAAAATTATTTTAGGAGCTAAAGTGCTATCAAAAATATTGCAGCTTTAGAGTATTTAATAATTATTATTTTTTTTTTTTATGATGGTGGCACCACAAAGGTACCTTTTTAACCAGTACAAGATTACTGGCATAATTTTTAATACATCTGACCTTAGTCAGCCACTCACACTAGTGTAACATGGTTTGAAAATAAAATATCAAGATTTAGAATTCAGAAGCTTATTTCAGGAAGTGTTTTTTACCCATTTTGAGTAAGTGAAAATTGTTTCATAAGACAAAAAGGATCTGATGGATCAGACCACAGACTGTCATTTTGACTCCAGAATATGTTCATTATTTATAAGTTTTCCACAGCTTTACATTACTTCATTGATTAACCTGAAATCCTTAAAAACCTTTTGGCTAAATTTTAAGGTGTTATTGTTTAAAATAGTTCCACTGTATTGATATATGCTAGTTTACACTAGAAAAGAGTTTTGATCTATTTTAGATAGTCTTTATTTGGTCAATTTTTGTAGAAATTTCCAGAGAAAGGACAATTTTTGTCTAAGGCTTTAGGACTTCACTGATCTACAGGGGACATCTCTGTGGATTTCTCTGTGCATACTATGTCTTACCTGAGGAAATGTTTTCCTAAATCTGCAAAATTCCCATGGTTTTCATGTTTTCATAGCTCCCTATTCTACCTCCACACAGGAAAGAGAGTGCAGTTCCACTAGGGCCAGGAACCATTATAACGTTGCATATTACAAGCAGGGTCTTTTTTTTTTTTTTTTTTTTTTTTTTTCTTCTTTGTTTTCTGAAAACCACTCATTCTTAACTTGCTTCTTATCTGTCAGATGGTAGTCAGTTTAAGTACATCTTCTGTTCTCTAACTTATTAACACAGGTGTGTTATGGTGTCCCCCAGGGCTGATGCTCTTCAAAATCTATGCTCTCTCTTTTATTTTTCTCTGTTATGGGTTGAGTTATCACAATTTATGCTGATTACACTCAGTTGTATCTTTTTTGCCTGCTGATTTCACTCTAGCAGTCTTGCTGTTTCTGCCTTGTCTTGGAGACATATGGGGTTAGATGACAGATAACTTTTCTTGAGGGGACATAGCTACACACCTTTTAATTAATTCTAAGCTTTTTTACTTTTGCTAAGCTTTTGTTACATTTATTCATAGTAAACATTTACAATTTTGAAATTAAATTTTGCTGATTTTATTATACATTTATGAAATATTATTTTTGTACAGTTAAAAGGAAATTGAGACCAAAAAGGCAGTTATTTTTGCTTCTGCTCATGGTAGTGATGTTTCTGAGTGGAAGAATTTGTTACTTGATCAATAGGTTTCTGAATAAACATGTAAATCAACATCCAATATATAGTTTCTAAAAATTCATGGTTGTCCTCTGAAACCCTTATTAATTTTGCATCATAACACCTACAATTATTCAAAATTTGATATATTTTATTTCAATTTTTTAAATCTTTTTTTGTTGTTGTTGTTTTTGATTTTTGCACATTCAATTGATAACCCTGAAAAGCATTCACCAAAGGATTTTGCTTATCGTGTATGTGTAGTGACAAATACAACTGCCCTGGAATAGACACAAAAATGTTCATAACCATGTATTTTGTTGTTGCACAATATGAGGGAATTCTCTAGTGAAGGAGTGGAAAGTAATCTCAAAATGAGCCCAATTCCAAAAAACAGTTACAGTCTGCTTGATTTCCTTGCTCATTTTCATGGTCTGTCATTTTAATTATCACATAGCAAAATTCTGATGTCTCTATTATGACATCACTTCCTTTTCACTTTTGAAGGGTACATTTCATCTGACACAACTCCTTTGCATTTAGTTGTATGTGCCACTTACACCTTACAGCACCTTGCTTCTTGTGCTTTATATTAATACTTTATTTTTCAAAGCATCATGTCCAAAGACTAAGATAACCTCAAATTTTCAGGCATGCACAGGAACTAACCTCAAATTTTCAGGCATGCACAGGAACACCTAAAGAAACTTTAACTGGCTGCCTCTTCTGTGGCTTCACTTTAAAGTTTCAGTAGATTAGTAAACAGGATAGGAATGAAATCGCTTAGAAATGAGAATAACACTTAAAAGCTGTAGTTTATATCAGGGAAGAAAACAAAAACAAAACAAACAAACAAACAAACAAAAAAAAGTAGGACATTTGTGTTTACCAGACCAGAATCACCACCTGAAGGACAGTTCTGCTAATAGACCGTCAGTGATGGAGGCTAGAAGATGGCCTCTGGAAACAAACAAATTGGTCTCGTATTTTTAAGATTAGTCTCAGCAGGATTATTGTTGTGATGAGTTATTTAGCTTGCTTGCCAGATATATATATATATGTTCTGTTTGCGCAGAAATATGTACCAGTGTTTTGAGTACTAAAAATTGTGACCTAGCAAAAATGGAACAATAACATCTAATCTAGGATATTTATTTTTAAATTTCTTTTAAAAGAAGAATTCCTATGAGTTACATTTCTTCACTATTCAGAACCACTTACTAGAATGCATCCTCATATGTTACCAGAATAGTTCTACTTGTTCACACTCTTACACTTTCTAACTTCCAAACACAGATATGCTGTAACTTAAAACATGCTGACTAATGGAAAGATATAGACCACATTTTTTAATAATGAAACACAAGGTTACAGATTTAAAAGATTTCTATATGTAACTGATATCTAATTTTACCTCTTGATGAAATGACTATACAATCTTCATTTCCCATTAAGCACAAATTATTCTCCAATTAAAGAGAATTAGAATTCAGAAATGTAGTCTATGAATTCATATTCATTTCACTTGCAATTCTGATAACTTACATTTGTGGGCCAAACAGACAAAACTGCAGTCACATCTGAAGAACTCAAAAACCTAAAATCTCTGCTGCTTTTATTGTCAGCAGGACAACTCAAATCAGTAGATCCTAAAAGACAAGAAGACAGAACCTCTGACTACCAGCTTCTTAAAAAATGATCCACTGAAAGATGTCACTGCTACAGTAATCTTTAAATCTTAAATTATTTTCTGTATATCCTTTCAGAGTGATTCAGAAATTTAGTTTAAAACTTCATAGAATAAAAATTTGATGAAACACTGGATCATGTATTGTGAAGTTTTCAAATAACATTGAAGTAGTTATGCTTGATGCCTTTTCCAGAACATGAAAACTACTGGATTACTTTTTCTTGAAGTAGCATAAATGTTAAGTATTGAATTAAATAACTAGAATCTTTATAGAAGTATGTACGCACAATAATTTAAACAAACAGCAATAAATAAATAGTATCAAAGAATCTTAAAACATGGTGAGTTGGAAGGCACACACAGGGATTACTGAGTCCAGTTCCTGAATAAATAAAATGCAAGTACTTACATATTGAAAATTTTAAAAAATGTATAAATAAATAAAGTTTAATGGATCCTATGAAAGGGGATACTTGGCAACTTTCATAATATGGAATGCAGTCAGCTCTACCTATGGTTCAGGGAAGTCTTTCCTATTACACAAAAATAAGTTGAAGTAGTTCAAACAGCAGTACTTCACAATACAGCAATAATTTATTCAAGTTTTTGGTCCTTCCTAGTGAAATATATAGGAATCCCTCCCTGACTCTCCTTGAAGAGTTTTGGTTTGAGTAGATGTGCTATTAGATTATATCCTTTTATATCCAGGATAATATGGGAAAGTGCATACACAAACAAAATCTCGTTAAAGTATTTTACTATAGTTCTGTGAAAACTATATATTAGTTTGTTTGTTTGTGTTTTGTGTTGTTTTGTTTGTTTGTTTGTTTGTTTTTTCAGAGAAGTGCAGCCATTTCTCATCAATAATATTATTTTTCCAATATATGTTTTCTCCTGCTTTGAAGTAACAATGCTAAATAGAAGGAAAGCCATAGTTTTCTTAAGCAACACTGTCTAGAAAAGAGAAAACATAGTTTGAATATGCTATATGTTTCCACTAGCTTAACTGATACAAGATAACCTGTACAAGAATAGAGGGATCAAGTTTACAAATAGTTCAATTTAATACAAAATGCTGAGTTTTTGAGGCATTTGTGCAAAAGTAACTATACATATTGGGATATTGGCTTCAAGTTTAATGCCAAGATATATGCAATATTGAATCTCTATAGCTCATGAACCCCTCTTTCAAGAATTTGGCCCAAAATTACAAACCGTTTAGAGATAATTTGGATCATAAGATTCCTTTTGTAAGCTAAGTGAGAATGATTCTATCTCCATTCAGAACAAATGGTATGAATGACAAAAGAATGCAGCAATAAGCCAACAAGTAAGATGGCTATTTAGTTGTTATGTGTCAAAAAGAAAAGGAAGTGACACTTCTTAGATTTGCTTTTCCAGCAATTGACAGAAGCCTTCAGTATATGATTAAGAAAGGTTAAAGTCCATTTTTACAAAGACAAGATTAAGGAAGATTAAGGATTTACAAAGTTATAATATTGCTAAACAAACAAATACCTAACACTGGTTTTGTGAGTTAAAAAAAAAAAAAAAAAATCTTTATCCAGTACACTGAGTAAAGAATCAGAGAAATGACATTTTAAATTAATGATTCAACCTTGTAACATCACTTTGGGCTATCTGAAGCTGAGTAACCTCCTTCTATCCATTTTAAACGTATATCAAAACACAGGTTTAATGATGAACTGTTTACATGTTGAAAGCTCCTTTTTGGCAGCTCTTCTGTTCTTGTCGTTACCTGAATTAATTATGGTAGTTCAGAACATCTCTAGTAAACATGCTGATATATCATAGATTATAAACTCATCTGCTGAACTCTTAACCATCATTGCAAAGTAGATTATTTTATTTAAAGACAGCAGTTTAAAAATTTAGACATTTAATTTAATTATCCTCTCCCAGAAGTATAAGAAGAAATCAGAGTCCTAGTGTGAATAGCATTATACTTGTATAAGAAAACTTACAGGAGCATTTTTTCCTCAAACTCAATAATTTTAGTTATAATCACTAACTATGTTTTTGTTTTACAGAAACAGTATGATTTGGAAAAAGAATAAAATTGCTTTTAAAGTACAAAAATAATTATGAACCACTTGAAATGTAATGTCTGTATTTTATTTCTCATCAGAATTCATTAGTGTGTAACATCAATAATTTAGCCCATCATTTGCCAACACTGACTTGGCTCAGTAGTTCAATCATGTAACCCTGTAAACTCACTTTCCATTAAAATGAATGTTGCTGACAAAGGATAACTAAAGAGATACTTCATTTATTAGCTAAAGAGATACTTCATTTATCAACATTTTTAAATTAGGAGTTTGGGACCACAGACACTTAGCTGGATAAATTATTCAAAGGAATCTTTGCATTAGGCCTAAAGATGTTTGTAGAATCAAATACAATGTTATCCAGAATTATAACTGCCTTTCATTTGTGTAACATGTAATTCACAGTATACTATTCCAGAAACCAACAGAGCCACCTGCAGAGAATCAAATGACCTACCAGAATGAAATCCTGACTGTCATATACAAAATTATAAAATGTGTAATAGTTATCCCATGTTTTGATTGACTCAATCAAGCATTTCCCATGGAAAACTCCTATAAGGAACTTCTTGCAACAGGCACTGTAATCTCCCAAAGTTGCATCTGTAGCATTAAATATTTTACATTATTTTACTACAAGCAGCCTCTTCAAAAACTACTCATTAGCTTCTCCAAATACATCCTTTAAGACCATTCAGGTTTCAGATGAAACATATCAGCTTGTTGCTTCTCCAGCCTATTTCCTAAACAACTATCCTTTTTTACCTGGTTTAATTTTCCAAACTTCAACCTGTTATTAAATTATTATTATTATTATTATTATTATTATTATTATTATTATTATTATTATTATTTCTTTATTTTGCTGGCATATTACAATTTGAACATAAACTTTTTCTTTATAAAAAATTACTTGAAATGTGGGGACAAAGTTAGGAATAAAATAAAAACCTCTCAGATCATGTCTTTTGATGGTGTCTCTCTGATACATTGAGAAACCAATTCCTTCCTAAGGACAAATCAGTAAACATCTGTCATAGAGCCAACATAACAGGACTGTCATCTGACCGTGCACTCAAAGGGCTGATGCTGGTGGTACAGAAGGAAGGAAACAATTAAGGCTATAAGCAGAAAGTGAATAAAGATGTTACAAGACCAGTTTGTTGCAAAATGGGACATTGCTATCCATTCCACTTATTCTTTTCTTTGCGCTGGTGGTATTCTTAACCTAGAGGCAAGAACCACTCTTTCTTTTGAGCAATGTTCCAAGTAAATTGTGTTAACGTCACTGTGCTCACAAGTTGTAATGCATTCTTAGCATACTCCAGGCTGAGAAGTAAAGGATTGCATTTAGGTATTTGTTTCCAACCATTCCCATAATCATTTTTGAAAAGGGAGTGAGATATATTCCCTGGGCCTGAGCACTGTGGTAACTGAGCTTGCATGTGGTAGCAGAGCAGAAGTCTGCAAGTGAGGTAAAGGCCACTTTAGCCACTACAAGTGGCTAATTCAGGGGACTGAGAAGGTGTGTACAAGGACTATTTTTTGGGGAGGAGTTTTTTTTTATTTATTTTGTGGGGTAGGGAGTGGGGTGGGAAGGATATGCCTTAGAGAATTACTTAGAGAGTTATTCTTCAGAATAATTTTGAAGAAAATGAGAACAGAAACAGTTCTCTTTTAGTATAGTTAGACCTGTATTTCTCATCTCTGTGATATGCAGCACTGCTACAGGTGTATGCAATCTGTATCATCACTTGATTCAGCACCAGTTTTGGTGTTCCTATGAGTAGAAGATGCAGGAAGAGCAATTTACTTCTTATTTACTCTCCTCCAAAACCGTGATGGGTCACAGAAGTTTCACTGAGTTGCTTTAGCATGACAGCTTGTCACAACTATCATGGAATTTTAGTGGAGCATTTTAATTATCTATAATAACTGCAGAAAATCCTCTTTTTCATTTGGCACAGATTTTCAAAGCCACCAGTTTAAGTTTTGTTACAATTTCTGAAATAAGAAAATTAAAGGGTACACAAAACAAGAAGTTTTTTAATGCTATGCTTCACTCCAGTTAACCTTCAGGGACTAGGAAGCCTTGCAAAATAAAATACACACTTGAATTTGGTCCCATTAAAGTTTATGAAGTTATGATGAAGTTTATACTGGCTTCCTTGGATACTGAGCTATTTTCTTCAGGTTAAAGGAAGAAGAATTTGAGATAATATACATATGCTCACTATTTTGCCTTGTAACAAAACTTGCATTCTGAAAGCTAAAATTACATTTTTATTTTAAAAGTAAGTGTTGTGGTGATAGCTTTGTTATAATCTTGATGGCCTAAGAACATAAACAAAGGAGATTTATAAGGAAAAACATTATCTTTTACTATACTGGAAAAGAAGACAAACTTTTGAGCACACTTGCTCTTCCTGTTAGCATTTTTTCTTGTATCTATCATATCTGAAACAATGTTGAGCGTTGTTATGTTCTTAGTTTCAGTAGTATATTCATCAGTACTCTATCATTCTGTTTAAAATGTACATATATAATTATGCAGCAGAGACTATATACTGATCTTTCTTAGATCCTAATATCTTATTTAACTCAATATAATAATCACTCTCTACATTCAGTACTGACTCCTTTGACCTATACAGATGATGAGTCTAACCACTGCTGGTGTTACATTATTACCTTTCTTTTCCATTTATTTCTCATTCTTTTTAATTCCTACTTCTTAACAGGTAGAATTTAAATATCAGGAAAATTTAGAGGAGATTATGAAAGATATTATTTGCCTAGATAGGTAAGATTAGTGTTTGAGATTAGAGACCTCAAATGTGGTGATGCAGTCTTCTGAATTAACTTGCAACTTTTCCTTGCTTTCTCTAATTTTCTCAGTTTCATGTGTTTTGAAGATAAAATGCCAGGTGCTGTCTTACTTCTATTGATCTTCTAAGAGCTGATTTTTTTCCTGTATATAAGCCATTAGAATTTTTCATTGTTTTATCGTTACTCAAACAGCATATAATTCTGGAACTCAATCTGTAATAGTCTGACAGTGTCAGTGTCACCCTGACAGATACGATGCTCCCCAGTAACCATTCAGGTTGAGAAGTCATGCACTTCAGCTTCTCCAGTATAATTTCTGCTTTATCAAGATCAATGTACATAAAAGTGGCCTGCATTTGATCTGGAATAATTTTTAAAAGTTTTTAAGTAGAATTGTGTCTTGGTATAGCAATTTGCTATTAGGCAATAATAGAGATTCTTCCTTTTCAAAACTAAAATAATCTTTTATTGGAACAAATTATTGACAGATGATTTTGGTGCACAGTCAACTTTCTTTGGGGTTAAGAGAAATCTATGAGATATGTGTGCATTCCTTCTACAGCAGCATTTGCAATTTTCTGTCTTTCCTGTATGGTGGAGGCAGCTGGCTTGGACAAAAATGTCCTTGCAGGACATGATGAAGAGAAACCAAGTGAGCCACTGCTTGACTTTCGCCCTCCCTGCCATACTTCCTGACCTTGACAAGTATGATGATTTAATGTCTCTTTTCAGAGACTAAGAATGTATTTGCAGAGTTGTGTGTGGATATATAGATCTTCTAGCTGTTTATAGGTTAATGCAGAACTTTCCTTTCTTGAGCTTCCATGTGTGCTACAGGGACAACAGAAGAAGTAGTATCTGACAGTGTGGAAACTCAGAAGGATAACTCCAAGTTTACTGGAAGGTCTTGTGAAATTCACAAGAAATTCGCATGGCAAATTTTGGCAAAAATTCTTTTCAACCTGTTTTCTTCTGTCTGTTCCAGGATAGGAAAATAATAGGAAGGAATATTGTTTAAGTTTATTCTGCTATTATAGTCTTCCCTACATTTCTCATCATGACCATTGTTGGGAAAAACAAACAAACAAACAAACAAAACAAAACAAAACAAACAAACAACAGAAAAACAGTGGTTTAGATGCGCCTTTGGTTTGATTCCATGTTGCTTTTCATATGTTATGGTGTTATGGAACAATAAGAACCTCAACACTGATGTTGCTGGCTTCTAAAGCAATATGTGTATTTTCCAATTCGACATTCACCTTTTATTTATAGTTATATTATTATTATTCCTATATCCTTCTCTATACTTTCCTGATTATCTTGTCAATTTACTGTATCTTCACATATTTCAAGTATTCTGTATCTCTGTCAAGGAGCAGTTTGCATTTTTGCCCCCTTCCCCTCCCCTTTTATTTTCCCACCAGAAATCAGCTTAAGTTATTTATTTTTGAGGAACTCTTTCCAAAGTTACTTTAAATTATTTTACTAAAATATGTGGGGACAGGTTTGTACAAAAAGTCAGTTATAACTGGATTTGTATCACACCTAGGAAGAAAATGATTCTCTGGGAGTTAAGTTTAAAATACTCCCAAGTTATAATATTTATCAAACAATAATAGTTATTACATCTTTAAGCTAACAAGTTTGTGGATAAATCTCAAAGGAAATTAATCTTTGAGTACTTTTTTAGGAGTTATTGTTTGCCTACAGGCTTTTTGCTAGGCTTAGTTTAAAACCGGACAGAGATCATTCCCTCTTGTCTTTTTTTCCAATTCTTTCCTTCAGTAAATGACTCTTTGTAGGCCTCCACAGAGGAGAATTGTTCTAAAATAGGGGTCATCAGTAAAAGAACCAAGCCACCGTAGCTTAAAATTTTTCTGTCTTTCTCAAGCAATGTCATACCTCCTTGCCATTCCTATAATATGTTAGATAGAACTGTTGACAAATGTAGAGTCAGTAAGGATTATTAAGGACTCTGAGCCTCATTTTGATAGTTTTCTGTGTTTTAAATCTATTAATTTCATTACAGTAGCACCTTATTTACATCTGTGTGAAAATCAAGCATTACGTTTGCCTTGTATTTTTGGTTTTTATTTCTAATGATTTGAGAGCTACTAGCATATGAAACTGTCAGCCTAATGGAGCAAATTGAAGATGAGTGACCATATATCATGTCATTGTGTATTTAAAATAAATGTTTTCAGTGTTTAAAATGAAATAATGATTTTTTTTTCATTGAAGCATTAATAAAGCATATGACTGTCATAAACTTAATTTGCTTAGTGCATTTTATAGGCACAGTAAAATGCAGCTTCCTTCTTAATAAGCTGAACTTTTTTTAGGGAAAGGAGTGGAAATATTCTCATGACCGTGTTCTTCATAAACATCTGATAGAAATGGCAACTAGAATAAAATGAAGCATTTCCTCAGTAACAACTATGCTGAGATCCAAATTGCTGTCCCATTGAAGCCTACAACCTAATTCAGAAATTTGTTTTACATGAATGTCATTGCATTGATGTAAATCACTCATGGAAATGAACTCAGAGGTATCATGTACAGTTGTTTTTCTATTTCAGGAGTGACAGAATACATCCACAGTTCTCAGTCTTCAGTTAATGGGAATACAAATGCATGCTAAACCTTGGCCCTAGATAGATGTATCAGTATCATTTTGTCAATGAGCCAGCACAGAAAATTTTCCTTTAAGACAATGCAATCTAATCT
>NC_139043.1:112270481-112348531 GCF_965140915.1 Aythya marila
CTAACTGGAATAGATGCCAAAAGCAGATACTAATCATAATGTGTTTGAGAGGAAAAGAATAATGAGAGGCAGACAAATGAAGAACTAGGAAAACACTATTTTAACGTGACAGTTCACAGCTAAGAGATTTGAAGTTTTTGGCACTGGAGATGGATGAAAATCAGTAAAGATCAGTAAAAATCAGGAGATGATGACTGTTTTCTCTCACTAATCTGGCTTTTCCTAATGCCCTGTCATGGTTAGAATGTATGTTCAGCCTTCAATATGTCCTGCTATTATATGTACTCTTCTCTCCTCCTTTGAAAGTGCACTGGGGCACTGGTCTGATCTCAGCATGTTTCCATCCCTCTTCTGCACATGTCCTACATGCTTGTCTGAGGAAATGCAACTGCATGGCTCACAATTAGGACACCACTGTGCTTTGTAAAATAAGAGATTGGGCATTGCTTTAATATTCATGAAAGTGAAGAAATGTTAAAAAGCTGCCCTTTAAGAAATAAAGCCTGGGAAGACCAGAAATCAATGCCAGGAGTCAAAGAACGGTGGCAGGATAAAGCAGTATGAGTGGGAATCAGTTGCAGTGACTTGTATAGGTGGAGATTCCCAATAAATGTTTTATGAGGCTACCAGGACCTGTCAGAGGAGCTATAGCTCCATGGTTTAGTTACCTGCTTGTTCTGACTACAAATAGTACAAAACTGAGTAGCCTTGGTGTTCATGAGAGCAAACTACCAGCAAAGACTGCAGAAACAAACAAGAGCTTTGAAAGTGCAGAGTTTTTTTTTTTTTTTTTGCTTTTTTTTTGAGACATCACTTTATCAACTCAAGGATAATGGTTGTCATTCTGAGCTTGTTTCCAGTCTCTACTAAGTAGAAACCAAATGTAAATGAGTACAGATTACTCCCAAGGACACTTTTTTGAATACAGAAAATGTTATTTACTTCCCCAAATGTTTTGGAAAATCCCATTCTCAATTCTTGTTGGATCTCTAAGCACATGATAGCACAATTTTTGAAGGACTAGGTTTTTGTTGAAAACTGTAATTTTTCACAGAGCTTCACTATTAATTTAAATTAATGTGGATCAGGCCCCCCAGTAAACTTTTGGAAATATATTAATCTCCCTTTATTTCTTTAAGAGATGAATGATTTATTCAGGAAAGGATATATTGTCATGAGACGGAAGAATTACTTACGTAACAGTTTGGATCCCTTTTATAGTGATTTGGATCTGAATTGAATTTCATGGAGGTTTTCAACAGAAAAGAGAAGGTAAGAACAGAACCAGTGTGATTTATAGAAAATAAAACAGGTTCACCCATTTCCTGGTTATGGTCATTAACAGTGGTATAATTGTGCATAATCAGTGGTCCTATTCTTAGTGTACATTGCTAGAGGCTGACTAAACTTTGCATCTGCATAGAAATTAAGATGCAAATATGAGTTGTGTTCATTGGTATGACTAGTGTGAAGTAAACAAAGGGTATTTCTATTGTATATTTAAGGTTGAAAAACCTATTTTACGAACAGCATGCTATCAGCAAATACTTCACAGCTAATAAGTAACTACAAAAGGACATGGTCAGGTCAATAATGGGTAAGGAAAAATGAATATATAAAGGGCACAGTGGTGTCAGGATACTGATGGGCACTTGTAGTAGTCTCCATCTTGGAAAACTGCAATAATTCTCTGTGTATTGCTGTGTTTTGAAACAAAACAGAATGTGTTGGGAGGGGAGGAAAGAGGTGGTGAATGCCAAGCAGTAGTTTTAGGATGAAGAATGTAGAAAAGTCAAAGCAAAATGGATGATTTAATTTCTCATCATTATTCTACTGAAGAATTAAATTTGCAAGGTCATGTTGAGGCTTATTCAGTCAGAAGCATAACAGTGAAGGTAACGGGATTCAGATGAGTTCCCATCCAAGAGATATTTAAAGAAGTGACTGTTCTCTAAATATATGTACAAATCAGCGTTGTCTAGACTCATGTTGCATATTAAATCAAAGCCTGGCTTCCTGCAGCTAAAGGACCTTATTTTAGGTTCTTAAAAAAAAAAATAAAATAAAATAAAAAAAAAATAAAAAAAAAAAAGTGACCCAAGTTCTGAAATCCACCTTCCTACATTTACTTTTTAAGATATCACTGCATTATATTTGCTATGGCTTGCATGTACTTCATTCCTTCAGTTCTTTTTAAAATTCTCTACCAATACCTATAAAAGCAGAAATATACTTTATAAAATTCCCATGCTTCACTAATCAATAATCATGGTAGAATAAACATTAGAAATATTGGTTACCTGTACCGGGCTTATGCATTTACTGAACATATTAGATGAGTACTTTCTCTAATTCACATATTTAATATATAGTTGTATTTCAGGTGCACTTTCAATTGAATATGGAAATGAAAATTCAGAACATGGAAGAAAGGAAAGAAGGGGAATGGAATAACTATAGAAAAACAGGATAATTTTTTGAAAATTTTATACTGTAAATTACTTCAGGTGCTAAAAATTTTTCTCTTTTAACATACACCTTTTTATTTTATTAACTTTCTTGAACTCTGCACTGAATTGTAGAGAAAGATATCATTTTAGATATTTTGAACTACTTTAGAAATGTATGACGGCTGTTTTTGATTGAATTTGTTATTAACAGCTGAAAGCCTTACTTTAAGGAATCCAACTGTGATATGTAAAAATGATATCTAAGTTGTTTGGTTTTTTTTGTTTGTTTGTTTGTTTTGTGTTTGTTTTTTTTTTTTTGGGTGGGGGCGGGTTGTGTTTTTTTGTTTGTTTGTTTGATTGATTAATTGATTTTTGGTATGTTTTTGTTTTTGCCAGACCCCTAATTTGCATAGCCTTAAATGATTAAGTTCCTCCTTTTTTTTATTTTTTATTTTATTTTTATTTTTATTTTGCAACATATAGAGAACACCCAGACTTTTTTCTTCTTTATCTTCCTTCACTGGAGAAGTTTTTCAAAACTGAATTCAGATTAGCCTCTGAATGAAAATCAGAATCCATGTAACACTGAAATACGTAAAAGGGGAAGTGTCTGTAAAGTTTATTCCCTTGTACCATCTCCTACTATGCCCTCATATGGTTAAAAATATATACACCTGTCAGATGTTTTGTAGAAAATAATAATGGATAGACATGACAGCAAAAATGCTGTTATTTCTGTAACAGAAAGAAAAGTTCTTCCCTTTTCTAACCTAACACGCCTATGATTCAGCAATCCAAATGTTTATAAACCTCTGGTTTGATCATTGGGAAAACATCTGGAAAAACAACAACAACAACAACAACAACAACAAAAAACTGCATTTTCCAGCATGAACTCTTTCAAGTCCTGTAGGCTTCAAGAGATTCTTAATTTTTTATTTAAAAGAGGTAAACTGCCCTGTCCACCACATAGCTCCCTTCCCCTCAAACCGTTGTCACTATATCAATGTTCAGAAATAGTTGACTATTTCTGGAAAGTGATTTGATCAAACAGTCAATATGAAGTTTTTATAGAAAACATATTAGACAATAACTCCAGTTCTACGAAGTTCATGCTGGTCTGTGAAGTAGTCTTACAAGAACTGCCCTCTCCTTCTCCTGACACTGCTCCTTAAATCATGTGTGCCTTAATTCTAAGGATCCTTTATGGCTCACTTTTTTCACATACGTAATGTATTTCATCTACTGCATCTCTACATGGTAATCTCTTTTAAGACAGAGGCTCAGTCCTTTGCCGTATTTCTCTTTCTGTACATTGTAGCACATGTGAAGGACGTGTGCTACGAATTTGCTACAACCTCAAAATAAAAATCATAAGAAACATACTGAACAAAATTAAGACCTTGTGAAAGCCATAAACCACTGGAGTGGCTTATTAGTGGCTGGCTCAGCACCCAAAATGCAATTTTAATACAAAAACTTAAACACCATGCTGGTATTGTTTTTATCAGCTAGATCATTTTATTCTAAAAATACCACTTGTAGAAAATCAAGAGAAAACAGATGGGAAAGAGGAATCCTCTTTTGGTACCTAGGTTGAACCCCAAGAACAGAGGAAATATTTATGACACTAAAATGGGGGGGGGGAATAAAATAAATCATCATGCCTGTGAAAAAAAAAGGTTGATTGTCAGCAGTATCCCGGCTTAAAGGGGTGTAGGACTTTCCCTTGTCAAGGTCAGGTAAACATGTAGCAAATAACTTTGAAAAATAAGCAGTTGTTGAAGGATACAGAAAAGCAAACGATTCCACTCCATCTGATGCCATGTGCATCATGAAATTTAGCTTGGAAATGGTGAGGGGTCAATTTTATAACATTACACAATGTGAAAAAAATTTAATCTTAAAAATGTTATGCCTATTTTGTCTCATATATGGGGCAATCTGGCTTTTTATTTCTTTCAAAGAAAAATGAAAACATGGAAGTAGGGTTATAACAGCTTCTTTAATTTTTTCTGCATTCTAAATTATGCTTATTCACCCATACATTCCCTCTCTGAGTATTCATTTAGAAGGAAGGTTTTGCAATAGTCACATTTAATTTATCAGGGTGCAATAATTTGTGTTTCCCAATCATCTTGCAGACTTTGGTTCATTATACTATTGTTTCACATGAGTAAGTTAGCAAAGTTTGGATTGATTGACTCTAATTAACTAAAACTGGTTCCAGGCTGTGCATCTATTGTCATGGTAGCTAGCCACAAAGCCCCAAACTGTTCAGTAATGGCAATATAACGTACTATCGATATGAAAACTCCAGCAAATGTTTAATGTTGGGCTTGTCAGCAAATGTAAAAAGCAATAGTGGAGGAGAGAGAAAGGGACATTAGGACAAATACGTCTCAGAAGGCTTTGGGGAAATGCAGCCTTCCAGAGCTGCTTGTGCCCTGATCTTTTCACTTATTGTCATCTGGACCTTCAACATGGAAAGAAATGCACACCAAGCCAGAGATGTGCACACTCTTCTGTGAAAGAAAATTCTACATATTTTGATGTTTAAAAAACCTTGAAATATACCCAAAACTCTAGGCTAAACTAAGATCTTCTAGAATAATATATGTGGACTTCTTTCTCTGTATTTTTTATATTCATATTATTCAAAAATTCTTTTATTTTGTTGTTGTGGTTTTTTTGTTAGTTCAATTGCATGAAGTCTAAATCTATTCTCTGTGTATTGCCATCAAGAGAATCTAAACACTAGTTAAATCTTCCCCTTACACGTTACATTGGAGAATCAGCTGCATTGAAAGCAGAGGATGACAAACAAATCTTTCTTCTCTTGGCTTATTCTTTAGTGTCATTCTGAAATTAAGTAAAGTGATGAGAAACTCAGAGGACAAGCTGCCTCTGCTGCCAGTGGCATGCAGCACCTTGGCACAAACATGCAAACCTGAAAGTGTAAAAGCTTTATGCCATAAGCTATGTGCTCTCCAGAGATGCGTGACCTGAAATACCAGTCTCTTTATACCATTACATGCAAAAGTCCAGCTAGAAGAACTCTCCTTGAAGTGCCAGTGTCAAGCAAAAAACTGGGAAATGCCAGGACCATTTTCCTTTGCTTGACCTGCCCATGAGACTGTACTGCTGCCATCCCCAGTGCCTTCCTCAGGAGTTACTGCAAGACAAGACCTGTCAGTGGCTTGGACCAATCCACCCAAGGACCAATTCCTTAGGGTGACATTAAGTCCTTTCTATACAGCACAGGTCTGCCTCTATTTTTAATGCATGTGATTTGGATCGTGATTCAAAAACAGTTACATCATTGATTTCATAGAATCATAGAATCATAGAATATCCTGAGTTGGAAGGGACCCTTAAGGATCATCAAGTCCAACTCTTGACACCGCACAGGTCTACCCAAAAGTTCAGACCATGTGACTAAGTGCACAGTCCAATCTCTTCTTAAATTAAATTCTTAAATTTCTATGTTGTCCATGTCCTGTAATTACAGGACATGTCGTAGCTCTGCTCTTCGATGTGGGGAATGCAGCCTCCTTTTATGGGCACTTGTTGACCAAATTTTACACTAATTGCAGCACAAAACCTCAAACACAGCCAGTTTCACCCTGAGGCACCTGGGAGCAGTGCAGGAGGGTCACCCTGTTGCCCCTCTCTCCAGTGTCCAGGGCTGGGGTGCCCAAGCATCACAGCATGGGCAACCTGGCTGCCTCCTGTCTTCAGCCTTTATTCAGGCAAATACCTTCTGGGTTTTCTAAACTGGCATGACTCGTCACGGGCTGTTTCCAAGGAGCTTCTTGTAGTTTCATTTCTTCCCCAGCCTGGACAGAGGGATTCAGAACTAGGCTCGCAGGTAGGAGCCATGGGGAGCTTTTTGGTCCCGTCGGGTGCATGCACGAAGCTCCCATCAACTTCAGTGCAATTTACATTCCTGGGAGTGATGGAATTGGGTCCTGGAGCCTGGTGCCAGCCCCGCTCTGACTCACTGTGTGCCTCTGGGCAAGTCATTTAACACCAGGCTGATACTTCTCATTGAGCTACACATTACACCAAAAAGGGTCTTGTGGAAGTCAATGGAGCTACTTGTGGAGCACTTGCACTTAGTAAGTGTGTCACAATCTGGCCTTCACTTAAGTTTCCCCTTTTATAGGAAATTACAGGCTCATTTCCAAGGTTGTGGGGCTTAATTAGTTTATGTTTGCAAAACACATCTTATTGCTGGTGAAGGGGAATAACCATTATTATTATGATGATGTGTTCAGTGCATGGCAAGGTCTTGGGTCTGCTTAGGCTTTGCTTCATTTATTCTGTACAAAAAAAAAAAAAAAAAAAAAAAAAAAAAAAAGTCCTTCCTTTGCAATCATTTGAAAACCTATTTCAAGGAATGGTGTACTCATACTTCTGTCAGAAGCATTAGGGAAAAAAAGTAAGCAAAAGTTTCTTGGGCAAAGTTCCCTGGTGCCTGAGCCCACGGCACCCATCCTGTAGCTACAGCAGGACAATGGGGCCTGACCAATGTCAGCAAATCTGTGATTTGAGTGCAGTTCTGATCGACTTGTTGGGTAACATCTTCCAAACACAAATGTAATTCCCCTTCCCAAGCTCAACATATATTCTTCTTTAACCCTAACATGTATCATACCTTTAAAACTTGGCATTAGCAAACAATTTGTTTTTTCACCAGCTGTAATCAGTTTCTTGAATTCTGTTTTTTGTTGGGGCTTTTTGTTTTTTTAATCCAAGTATGGTTCTCATGGTGTAGTAAATGACATTAGGCTTTTGTAAATTCTTGCAGAATATAACAGATCATTGGTTTTATAACACAGTCACTGCTTTTGCATTCTGATGAGATTATTAGTAGCAGCCTAGAATACAACATCCCTGCATACTGTTAGTTAAAAAAAATAAAAGTTTACTAAATGGTCTCTTGTCAACTGTATCTGAAAATCATTATAGTTCCTTTGGTTTCCTTTAGTTGGAGGGGTTCTTCAGTGAGCTAGTGGGTTACGTCAGTCTGAAGTTACAGAATTATTGTAGAGATGCTGTTTATTTCTCCCTAGCGCTGTTTGTTTTTCTACAGAAAAACATTTTTTTAAGTATTTATAAATTGATTGTAAAAATTGTTCACATGCTCCAGACATGCAATATGGTATCTGAGCTCAGTAAATGTATTCTTCCTTTCATATTTTAACTGCAATTACATTAGACATTTTTATCTCATGTCAAAGCAAATACAAATCGAGCAGTTTTCTGATCTTTTCACACATCCTGTCTTACAGCCCTAAGGCAGTTTCATTTGCCGATGAAGACACGAACCATCTGATCCTTTCAGGCCAAGCTCCCTCTCCTCCGCCCTGCATTGCAGCTCCCCGCTGTACATCTCGCATGCACTGGGCTGCTGACCCACACACAGCCTCGACCCGGGGACACGCCTCAGCCCAGCTCACAAGGCAGATGGGAAGGGAGAATTTTGGTTTTAATATATTTTTAAAAGGTGAAAAATGCTGGAATTAAAGGCTGGTTGCTAACATGCAGCATTGTCTCTGCTTCCATACTGTTATTAACATACATCTGTATTAGCATCATGACAGTCCACCCTACAAATTGATACAATACCAAATAAAGAGTCTGCACTCTGCACTGTAATGACACTACAGGAGCCATTACATCTGATATAGTCAATATTATACATTTTTTAAAAATGTATAAATGCATATTTAACTGAGAGATCTGATCTGCTCCAGCAGTTCTGGTCTATCAGAAACATAATATGCATTTTAAAATACTGCTGGCATACATTTTACATTTTTACCTGAGAAGCAGAACACTAGGTCACATACAAACATTTTCTTTTCTATGTCTGCCCAGGGCATGTTTGTTTCAAAACAACAAAAATAAGAGGGAAAACTGGTGAAGTGCTTGCTGTCTTGTCTTGCCATGCAGCCACCAGCTTTCTTGTACCCTGAAAGCCCAAATCAGCACCATCTTACTTTGCACCTCCCTTCTGCATATTTTGTTTCACATCCGTAGCATGGTGAGTGGGTGCATTTGCTTTTGGTACGGCTGTGAGGATTGGCCCACCTGCATCTCAGCAGGGCATAACAAACATCGCAGAGCCTCTGGTGATTTACACGATGGCAGCTCATAGCTATGCCACCAGATGCACACACCCACACACATGCTAAGAGATCAGGGGCAAGGAGGAACAAGATGCCACCCACACCCACAGGCTACCTGAGCTTTGCTAGGAGGGAAAGAGAGAGGAGAATTAAGTTGTAAAATACCAGACGCTGTGTTTTTCTTTTGAATGAGATCATACCCAGTGGTTTCACAACATGGGGCATGTTGGAATGGGAGCAGCTCATCTGGGGATCTGATTTTTGGATGTCACAAATAGCCTCACCCCAGCGTGAGGTTTGGACTTGAGCATGGAGGTTTCCCCACAGTTTTTCATACTTTGCTTGTGGGAGATGTTGAGCAGTCTCAGTCACCCCCAGCTCCTCCTGAAGGTGCTGCTGTCCACCCTGCTGTGGCTGCTGGCCTGACCAACCTATTTTGAGTGTGGTGAGCAGAGGACACACAAGTTCAGCCATCCTCATCAGGATAGGTGAGTCGGAGAAAAGGGCTGTGGGAAAATGTCACCCAAAACATGCAGAAGGCCACAGTTAAATTTTGGTAAGTTATCAACATTGTTAGATGTTGCCAGCCCTATCACAAATTTTACCCTTGGATTTTCTCTTAAAACACTCATTCCTGGAGTCAGGTGATTATATGAGAAGTTTGGGTTTCTAAACAAAAGTGGACTTCTGTCACACAGTGTTGTGGTTTGAAAACATATCACATAAAGGTTCTAGTCTCACAGTACTAAGAATCAGATATGCTTAGCTGTGTCTATATGGTTCTTTTATTGGGTAACATGAAGAGGGGTGCATGTGCACATCTTATGGGATGCATAGAAGTAACACGCATATTCTGTTGGCAAAGTAGGCTGGTATAAGGTATGCCACATCAGCCCTTTGAACATACATGAAGGCATATTTCAGGACAGCATAGTTGGAGACTGCAGCTGTAACTGTTTCAGGGACTGTGGGTAAGCGTGAATTACAGAGAAGTAATTAGTGACCACAGGAGCAGTTTTGGATGGAGGTGCAATTTCTTGTACCCTCCATTTCTGCTGCTTCCTAGATGAGAAGGCCTGGATGCAAGTGTTATTGGGGTATATAATCTTTTAATAAACTATAATAAACTACTAATGAAATAGCTGAGTGTTTCCTCAGTGCTGTGAAAGACCAAAATGTGACTGTCCTTCACAGATAGAGTCAGCTCAGAGATGGCCACCAGTTTAAAACAGTGAGCAACTCAAGACAGCACAAAGAAAACAGTTTTAAAAACAGTCTCTGATCTTATCTCCTGTTCTCAAATCAGAAGAGCAATTCAGTGTGCAAATATTATTAAAGAAGAAACGTATGAAATAATGAAGAATTATTTCTGTCAAATGGATATAAGATGCTAATTGGTGATGTACTGAATCCCAGAGATGCTTGACATTCAAAAAGTGAGTGAAGTACGGCAGAGCATTTGTATAGGCCATCTGGAGATGTACACCATACTCTACACTTGATGAGAAAGTAGCATTAAACTGAAATTTCTGATTCCAAGATCTAAATATGCATCACTCCAGGCTTCAAATTTCATAGATTGCTGAGAAGATCGCAGATAAGCAGCAATCTGGCACATCTCCGACTAGAGGGAGATGTATGCCACTGAGAGAAATGCTTTGTGCTCCATTCCTTACAAAATTATTAATGGTTTGAAGAACTTCCATAAACTTAAGAAGAAAAAGCTTCAAAGTTTGCATTCCTGTTTATGTACACTTCGGGCTCCTGGGTTAGACTGTGAAATCTCTGTGCAGACAGGGATATCCAAGTTTCATATTACCAAACTCTGGTACTGTTACAGAGGGAACAGCATGCAAAGCATGGCCAGAATCACATTATAAAACTGCCTGGTAATGCCCTCTTTTTTTCATGACTTCAGGATTTCACTGGTAAGAGAATAAAAATGTTGTAAAAGCAGGTAGTAGCAATAGCTATTCAACACGCTCTTTTTCTAGTTTCCAGGTATCTGTAACTCATGTCACTATACAATTTCCTAAAGGTCTCCCTTATGAAACACCTATACAACATTTTGAACCTCAAAGTGATCCACTTATCGGTGTTGAAGACATTACACCACAACTGTACACACTGCTACTCCATACATTACCATCAAAAGAAAACATTGCCATCATAGAAAACCAAAATTGTCTGGCCAGGAGAGACAAACAGGAGAAGAAGAGAAAGACAGAAGAAGAAAGAAACAACGACAACCTTTTATAGGCACTTGAAGACAGTATCTGAAAGAAGTGAGAGAGAAAAAATGAAGGAGAGGGCAAAGAGGAAGAGGAGCTGAGACACATTTCAGGAAAGTGGAAACTGTTGATGGTTCTGGGACATGGGGCCTATGGGCTGGTTACACCTTAGCTAAAACAACCTGCTGTCTCCCTACAGTCAGGGGGAGACATACTGGCTAGGAGTCGTTGGGCACTTTTACCCTTGTTACATGCTTTCTGCAGTCACTGTGCAACCTCAGTTCACTAGGGTGAGGTGTGGGGACATAGCATAAGGGAGAAAAGAAAGAACTGACCCTAAGCAACTTAATTAAAACACCTGTTCCCTCAGATGCTGTAACTGTAAGAGGAAAAGTTCATCAGTCAGTAAATCTGGATTGCACAAAAACAACCTAGTGACCACAGAGTAAGCAATATAGATAATAGTTCTAAAGTAGATAATGTATATACTGTTTTCAAGTTTGTCTGTAGCTGCTCTGATGTGTCCCTACTTAGCCAAATACATTTTCACTGTCCTCTCTGATTGCATTTCAAGCTTTCTGGCTGAGGTTCTCATCTTAAATGTGTTCTGCACTCTGCCTTGTAAAACAGCATCGTATGGGGACAAAGATATAAAATATACTTTTCACTGTCTGCACCAATTGCCAGGAACAGAAATCCTTCAATCTAGCAAGACATTATTAAATAAACATAATAAAAACATGTCATGAAGCATTGCTAATTTACACAAATCTTCAGGAAAAAAAAATGAATGCAGAAAGGACAAAACGTGTTTCTTAAAGGATAGTCTAAGGTCAAGGACAAAGTGCTCAGAGCACTGCTCTGGTGTTGGATGTAGGCAAGTTGGGGCTCTCTGACTCTGAGGCTAGAGAAAAGTACTCTGAAAAGTATCTGGATAAACACCATAATACAAAAAGACTGCATTTCCTTCTCATCTTCACTATACTTGTAGAAAGCAGAACTTAGGTAAGAATTAACTATACTACACAGCAAAGCAAAAATTTCCAAGGAAATAGTCATAAAGGTGATGTTACATTTCATCAGCCTGCTACCAGCAGTGTGTGATCAATGTGGTCTCCAAGTTTCACTCAGTTCCTCACCCCTCGATTACCCAGATGGCCTAAGGTTTCCAGACAATTGGCTGATGCCTGTCCTAGGCAGCAACATGGCAATTACTGATGTAGTCCAAAATACTTCACCACACCTGCAACCCGTGCAGCAAAAGGAGTCCCTGCTTTGATCAGGGTCCACCCTCAAGGTTGTTCTGGGTGGCTTCCAATCAATTTAACTTTTCTGCTTGACAATATTTGTCTGGTTAGCTACATCTGAAATGATGTGCTGTCCATAATTACATTTTCTTCCTACCTTTACCTCCAATCCCCATTTGCAATGGCCACGTCTCTTGGTGAGAGCCAGTGCAGAGTGGGCAGTGTTTGGATACAGGGTAGGTATTCTTGGTGGAGGGTCTGTCAGTCTGACAGTGGTATTGCTATAGTTACAGTGATTGAAAGAAATTAGTAATCAAGATCAAGTAGATCTTAGACCAGCTAAGATATATTCAGATATATTCTGAATCACCATCCTCCAAGGTACACAAGCCATTTTTCAGCTCATTCTCATTAGTCCTTCCTGGAACAAATCGTCACATGGCTTCTCATGCAGCCCCTGGCATGTTGTAGGGAATCAGTATCAAAAGAGTGAGAGATATTTTACTTCTCCAAACAGTTATGGTGATTGTTTATCCTGATGAAGCAGTTTCACATCTGGTTCCAAAGTATTTAGAGCCACAACATACCCACCATGATACAACATACCAAGCCACCTAAAGCTCATTTAGTTGCTTCACATTTGTTCAAAAATATTGAATACAGATTGACAAAATCTAGATCCTGATGGATCAGGTGCTTGCATATTGCTCTAATTTTATGCTGGATCAAGCAATGTTTGTCTTCCTGCACAAAGCTGGTATAAATAACTTTGATGTGCTTTCAGACCAGATCTACAAGAATGTAGTTGTGGGCTTTGTCTGTTTCACATCTGATCTGTGCAGTTTGGGGATCTGCTCCTGAATGGATCTAGGGTTAACTAATGTAAAACTGTACTCTGGTAGCAAGGACACTGCACTAATAATTCACCAGCATGCCAGGTGAAAGAGCTACAGAGATCACCTTGTCTGCTCTTCTACCACAAGACAGAGGATTGAAATCAGTAAAAATAAAATAAAATAAAATAAAATAAAATAAAATAAAATAAAATAAAATAAAATAAAATAAAATAAAATAAAATAAAATAAAATAAAATAAAGTAAAATAAAGTAAAATAAATAAAAATTAAATTAAATTAAAATTAAATTAAATTAAAATTGCCTAACTTCTTAAAGTGGTAGCAACTCCATAATGTCCCTAAATAATTTGTGACAAAACTTCATTTTGTTTACAGGAATATTTTCCCAATGTCTGAATGTAAATGTAGTCTTCATTAATACCTATTGAATTTATCACTTCCTGTCCTACCAAGTAGGCTATATTCTTTGGAATTAGGTTTTGATCATTTATTGTTAACACAGATTCCAATAGATTTATAGAGTTGTCAGACACGGTTTTTGTGAACAACTTTCAATTGGGTAATTAATCATTGCGTCTGTTTTCTGTTATTGTGATTACAATTCTGCATGTGTATACATGATTGATTTTTAGGCACACAAATGGTCCTATTAAAGGCAATGACACTTGTGGATTTACAGCTGAGTGCATACTTACAGGTTTGCAGAATCAGGATTATGGTAGTAATTGTCTTGTATAAAAATCCTCTTATTTTAGCCCTGAATTTGAGTTATCCAAGATCATAGGTAGTCTGTCAAAACAAAAGTACCAAAAAGTCATTAATGACATTCAAGATCTTTGAAAGTCAGTAAATGCTTTATGGCTACACAGCAAAATGATTATGGCACTGTCACAGCCAAGGGGTCCTTTGACAGGCAGTGTATGTAAGTATAACTCACCAAGTATTTGAACCCTTAAAATAATATTTATAAAGATCATCTACTAGAGATACTCAGCATCCCCCCATAATAATTGTTAAAGACATTAAAACTTTTGGAAAATAAATACATTATTAAGGACTAAGTTAACAAAGACACAATAATACTAGGTGATGACCTCAAATTATTAATTTTAAGCATCTCACTTCAGGAAATGGTTATAGAATGTGTATTATTTTGCCCATTATGTGGATGTTGATTAAAAAGTATTCAAACTATTTAGGAAAACTGCTGGGAGAAATTCTTAAAAACATTTTAGTTTGATTTGAATGAAAAATGCAATTTGATAGTAAAAATGCACCAGATGAAGTCTAATAACTATGCTTTGTTAAAAACTGATAATAAAGTCTGAATATCCTGAGAATCCTAAGTTTTTAATGCTGCTGAAATTTATCCAATTAATAATTTTGTAATAGATAATAAAATGCTTACATCCCTTGTTCCCAGCACAGGGATGTAGGAATTAAACTCCATGGGGAAAAATGAAATCTGAAGAATAGAAAGGATGCACCTCAGAGCAACCCTGGTTATCCTTACAGTGGGCTCAGTCAGTCCTCAGGAAGTGCACATGCTTGGATGGGAGAATTGCTAGAGAAACTAAAGAATGGTCATTTTAAAGGCAGACTTCTTAGGACTTGAGATATAACCGAGAGGTTCAACACATTAGAGGTATCTGCCAGCACACAAAAGAGAAGATGCAAACATTCGTGTTTCTGCTACTTTTCACTTCTTCTGTTTCAGATGTACACCGAATCCTTGCCAACAGGGACAGACAATATTACAGTATGTAGCAAGGAGCCAGGTCTCTCCTAACACCCTCCCTGTGAAGCATTTGGGAGGGGAGCACAGCTGGGCAGTGCTGTTTTCTCCACATTAAGGACAGGCGGCTGCAGGGGCTCTCTCACTGGGGAGCTACCCCCTTTTCCCCAACCTCAGCCAGCAAAGGTCACCAGGCAAAAGAAAGTCCATTTTCCTGAGTTTCAGCATACATTTCCATCAGCAAACCAAGAAGTTTGTGCCTGTATCTGCAATGAGCTTCAAAGAGCATGTGAACAGCATAGGCCCTCTCTCAGTGCCCTGGGGCACAGCAGCATTCTGTGCTTCCACAGACACCTTGCACCTCTTCTGCAGATCCAGGATATTCCCACCAGGCAAAAATACAAAATTTCTTTGCTATGAATGGGGTAAAGGTTACCTCTGAAGCTAAGAAATTAGCAGGTCTAGCTGCTGTTCTACTTTTCTGGTAGCACTGATGGTGGCAGAAAGACATGCTGAAACTGGTGTTGAAACGGGCTGAGCTCTTTACTTTCCTGACAATTAGTCTGGAAACCTTCCTATCATCTGTTAAGCACCTGCTCCTCTTATTAACTCACTGCAGGATAAAGCTGAAGGGAGGGGACGCAAAGAGCAAATTGATGTTGATCTGCGGCTCTTCCCTACCACTGCCCCTTGGGAGCCCCAGGACTTTTCTTTTCCAAGTAGAGCTTGGATGTTGGCAGGAAGGAGGGCAAATACTGTGATGCCAAGATGACTCACCCAATTAAAATACCAAACCAATATCTTGTTTGCTTTTGTAGGATGCTCTCATTCTGGTCATGTATGACTTTGCTCTCATACATCTCAGATGTTACCTGAACATTACAGCTCCTCAGGTTTCTCTCTGGGCTTAGCAGAACCACAAGGGTCCTTCAAGCCCTGATGAGGCTGAAAGAGGAACATGACCCGCCATGGGCTTGGGATAGCAGTTCACGGGCATATGCATAGCCACAGGCAGCACAGGGAGCGTCCTGATGAAGTGGCCTCAGTTCTTCATCTTTTGGTGGATACCTCACTTTGCATCAGCTGGTCTGCAGGCATCTGCATCCCCACCAAAATGGCTGCACAAAGACCCACAGGAGACTTGCAGCCCCAAGCTACAGCGGCTGTGTGTCTTCTGAATATAACTCCCTGCCTTACGTAGGGCTGGGGAATGGTATAAAGCAAGCCCTATGAAATCACTTGCAGGCTCCTTGTGGCCAGGGCTTTGCTGCCTGCCTATCTGGTACCTTAATCTCTTCACAGGAAGAATTTGAGTCCTAATGTAAGAAAGATAAAGCTGTAGCCATTTCCCCAGCAGTGTGCTTTCAGCTTTCCACAGTCCTCTGCTCTGTTAACATATCCCACTCCAAAAGGGGAGAAGTTCGAGAAAAGAGAGGCCTGGGAGGCCAACAAGAGAAGAGGAGATGAAAGAGGGAAAGAAAACTGGTGTTTAGTGTTAAAGCAAAACAAAGCAAACAAACAACAACAACAAAAACTAGAAAAACTATGTGAAAATGACATTGAAGGTGTGAATGCAAAATGCCAGGTTTTATAGAGATTAGGCCTCTCACTGTTATCAAGCAATAAATAATGTATTAAATTGAAAAGTAGAAATTCAAAATACTCTGTCTGATGTGACCTCTTTCATGGATTACTTTGGAGAAGAGTCTTGGAAATTTCTGTCAACTTTTCTTCTTCTCTTGCAACCACTCTTTCTGACTTCTACACTTTCTTCTTGGCAATAGTGGCAGGACATTCATGTGAGGTACAAAAACAAGCAGTTTACCAGCTTTAGATACTTGAGCTCACTAATCAATGTCTAAGGTTTTTAAGTGAGTTGCACAGTGTTGTCTGTTTCACTTGGATATTTTGGTTAAAGAGGTATTTAGTTAAAAGGACAAAAACTTAGCAATTCTGTAAATATCACGTTCATTTCAAAAAGCTTAATTACTAAATATGTATTAATAAAAGAGTCATAAACTATATTCATAGTTGCCATTTAAGAAATTGCTTATGTCTTAATAATAATTATACAGTTTGCTTTGCTATGTTAATATTTCAAGTATTCTAGAGTGGGCTCCCTGTTCATTACCAGTGATCACATAGCAGCATCTGGGAACATGGCAGTCCCTCCATTCTAGTTGCCTTTAAAGCTTTGCAATAACAAGTGCTGCTGTAACACCTCACACTGCCTGCCTACCTGCAAGACCCACTGTAGTGCATCAAACATTCTCAGTGCTCCCAGTAGTGCTGCATGGGTCTGTGATGAACAGCAGTAATGACTGCTGGGTTAGGACAGGATTGTGGAGGCGTTAGTGCACCTATCCTGTTATCAAGTACAAATAAATAAATAAGAAGAATAATAAAAAAACTGTGGCATCATAGTAAGAGTAAGATAGTTGTATATGGGTTTCTTAATGCTACTTTGATGAGTAATCTGAAGCAGTGATGTCTTTTTCTACAGGACGTTTACTTCACGCTATATTATATTGGAAGTGTGCAATATGAATGCTGCTTGGTTCAATAGGTTAACTTTTCAGTTCTTCAGAATTTAAGCAATTCTTTAGTAAATCTCATCTGTTATTCAGAGAAAGCTCTTCTGAATCCCATTGGTTTCAACCCTATTATCTTCTCCAGGTTCCACTGCTCACAGTGAGTCAGCATGGTCTAAAAGGCTGAGTGCGAAGAGCCAGAAATGAGACATTTTTCCAGGAGGAAAAGTACATAAGCAGGTTGTCCTTTCCAGATGCTGAGTTAGGGAATTTCATTTCGCTTAGCTGAATTCCCCTTGAAGTTTCTGGTAGGTGCAAAATTCTTCTTTATGTGCTGCCATAAACTTCTCTTCTGCTGTGCACTGCTGAATACTTACATACAGCTGTAGCTTGCATTTCAATGGTAAGTAGTGTCATATTTGTTTCTGTTTCTTTTTGTTTGTAAATGTTTCAGAGGCCATCTCCATAGAAGGTGTTGCACAAAGTATAAAATGCATTTTAATATTATGAGTATTATGAGCACCATCACTTGCAAGAGAAGCTCTAAATATATTTTATTCTCATATTAGTCTATCCAGTTAATGTAATGATGAACATTAAGGCCTTTTATAAATCAGCTAAATGATGCATTTTTTTTTTTTTAATCCAAATCATATAGAATTGAATGAACTTCAATGCAGAGGTGGTACACAAAGTCTCATCTTAATCAACTTGCATGTCTCTAGAGATGTGTCCAGAGATGTCTATTGGGCAAAGCAGTACAAGCGACCCTTGCACTCCTGGTCTGCTTCAGTATTCAGTGAATGGGAGAAAGAATTTTAGGTCCAAGACTTCGATTTCACCCATCTGCCCATATGGTCTATTAATCTTCCAAGTGATTTTTGTCTCTGATTCTATGGAAGGAATCAGGCCATTCTGTTCTCACATCTCTGTAGCCTTGGAAAAGTCATAGCGTTCCCTTATATTTCAAAAATGAAATGACCTGCAGATCATCTCACCTTGGGCCATAGTTTTAAAAAACATATATTTCAGCTTTCTCCTTCTGCCAAGTGCTTCTAATGTTTACCCTCTTCCTCACTTTTCACCTTTTTGAGACATGAATCAAAACCAGACACACATGCTTCTCGACAAACCACGCTGAGAATGCACTATGGTTATTCAGGTGAGGAGCAGAGAGTAATGTTGGTGTTGGAGTTATCTGTGTAGTTAGGGAGTGACTTCCTTTAATTGCACACTGCACCATCATGCACATATATAGGGAACGTATATACATATATGTAATACCACTATAATGACCCTACTTCCTCTGAATTGCACTTGATGTTCTTCTTCTTCTTCTCCTTCTTTTTCTTCTTCTTTTTTTTTTTAATAGAAAACTCTTGTGATTTTTATTGCTTTTGTTCTTTTCCTTACAAAACTATGGAAAGACAGGCAGTGCTAGTAGGTTTATAGAGTGGTTGATGAGATGGCAGGAAAAGTCACCTCTGGAATTCTGTACAATCCTCAAGCATTAAGAGGTTGGTTTTTTGTCTGGTTTGTTGTTTTGTGGGTTTTATTTTGTTGTGTTTCTTTGTTGTTGTTTTTAATTGTGTATGTTCCATTCTATTTGATTTGAAGAGAAAAAAAATCATCAGCCATGTTTACAGCTGGCTGATGATGCAGGAGTGTGTCTTTGTGCTCTAGCAACTTTCATATTCTAACAAATCTCCTGTTAGCAAATAGGAGCAACCCTGTCATGAGAGGTTGTTAGAGAATGTACAGATCTTAGAGGCAGATGTTGGAGTCAGAGAATGTCCTCAGAGTGTTTTTGAGGGCCATATAACAACTATTCTGTACCTCTCAAGCTCAACTCCAAGTTATTTGCTTTGCGGCCGCATTTGTCATTGTTGAACTTGACGCAAAGTAAGGTGTAGGGTTGTTTTATGACAGTAAGGGGTGGAAGAAAGCCTTAAGAGCTCTTTGGACAACATAAAGTTGGCAGCTGGGACTCGGAGTGCAAAAGCTAATATTCTAAATAAAATATGCCATGGTCTGTTCTCTAGTCCTAGGCCATGCAACATCACACAGCTCACACCTGCATGCCCGAGCTCTTTCCGCTCCTTTGTCCACTAAGAGCAACGTGGTTACCACCAGGAATGATCTCTGGGTCATAATGTCACTTCAGGAGCTGGGGGGCTGCATGGGAGAGCACTAGCTGACACTGATCTCATGCCAGGGAGCAAGGAACAGTATGGACTGTAGTGGATAATGCTTGAACCAATGCCCTGGCTCTGTTTTAGTCACTGATACAGACATGGCTAAAGTGACACCATTGGAGCCCTCCTTGGTCTCCTCACAGTAGTAATGGGTGGTTTAGATTAACAAAGCTAAAAATGTCCAAGGTCTAAAATGGTCAGAGCTCTCGGCAATGACATTAAGAGGCAACAAACCTCAGGCAAGATTTGAGGTAAAGTGATCATGGCAAAATGGTGCACTGGAGAAACAAGATGTATTCACGCTGGATATAAAGAGAAAACTTTTCCTGGGAATAGAGTGAGACAATGGCACAGGCTGCCCATAGAGACTCTCCAGTTACCAGCTTTTCAAGACCTCACCAAAAGAAACTCATGCCATAGGCAGCTTCGAGAAGGTTGGACTAGAGATGGGCTGAGGTCTCGTTTGATTTATCCTGTGATCCTGTAAACTGTGTAGAAAACTTCTTCCTGGTAGAAGCAGCAATGCAACTGGGTCAATGATTGTTGACAGCCACATCATTTTTATAAAAGATTTCAGGACAATTTTCTTTCTAAAACCCCTTTTTGTGACTTCTCCAAAGTTCCTAAGACAGAGTTCTCCTGTGGGATGAAATGCAAACTGTTAGGAAATCGGTTTGCATAGGAAGAGGGGGGCAGTTAGAAGAAAATCAAGCACCGGGTGCTCAGCAGGTACTAATTGGGTGGTTAGTTGTGAAGAAACTGCTTCCCCTAGGTGCTAGGATAACGCAGCACAGAAATGACTTGAAATATGGATGTGACCCAATACCTCCCTTTTAATTCAATCTTTTTCCAGCCCATCGCTGGAATTTACACAACGTTTTATTGAGTATGGTATCAGAAGCTATCAATTTGCTGCAGCCTCATAAAAATAAAATAGTGATACAGAAGAGAAACTGCTGTGTCAGACACACTTCAGCTATTCCCAGCTTTCCTCGACCCCTTCATCTACCCTCTCATCATAAACATCACTATTCTGTTTGCCTCTTGCTTCTCCTAACCATTAAAACAGGGAGACAGAACACATAGCCCAGAAGCTGCTCATACAAGACCCAAGAATGTGTCAAATATTTCGTCTCTAGCATATTTGTTGGTATCAGCCAGTAGGAAGGAGCATACAAGCAAGCATACGGCACAAAATCAGGTATGTCAGTGGGTAAGAGAGACATAGAAGCAAGGCTGCATATTTAAGATGGAGCAAGAGTGTTGTATCATACTATGATTGCTGTGGTAATTATCCATTTTAACGCATATTAGTGCAAACAGCTGTGCAAAATTCATACAAATGGTGGAACATAAGTAATATGCTTTAATTAAAGAAATACAAGGTTGTTTTTCAGAAAGGGTAAGTGTATTTTTTTTTGTATTGCTCAATCTCTTATGATATGAATATCTCCCAAGGAACAGTAACAGGGGTGCAGAGCAACCATTTAGCTCTTGGTTGAATTAAACACTCATATGTTAACACAAGGTATTAAAAATACCTTTATTTGAGGGGATTCAGCAGTGTGCTTTGGAGTCATACTTTCTTTTTTGCCCTGACAAGCATGGGCTTTCTGGAATACATATCATAATTTATGCATGGCCACTCGACAAAGCACTTAACAGAACATATAGTATCTTGGTTTGGGGGAAGCTATAATGCTTCTGTTGTGGCCATGAAAAGTGAATCTGGTAAAGTATATTTCTAGCTTTGGTATTCAGGCCAAAACTATCACTCTGGGTGATTCGAAACCATGAAGAATCATAACATATAATTTTGTGTAAAGAGACAAAAATGTTTAGGACAAACCATAAGATCAGATTCTAATATGTGTGATCCTATGCCTGCTAACAACTCAAGGGGAAGCCCTGGTGTGCAGAACCCCTGTCAACCTCATCACCCAGACACTGTCTTGCAAACTTTGCCAGGAAGTTTCAAGTGCTTTAGTGCATGCATTTGCTGATGAGAATTGTTCCCTTAAGTACGTGCCCAAAGAGATAAACTTTATGCTGTATGCCAACTTTATGACGTGATAAAAGTTTGTGTTTGAGGTACCTTACTGATTATCTATTAGGTGGAAGAAAAAGAATAAAACAACCAATTAAACAGTAGCTCTTGTATCTATATCTTAGCTAACCTGGTAATTGAAAAATGGCCCCCATTTTTCCCTCCCCCATCCATCTCCATGTAGCATTTCAAGAACTCTGTCCAAGAATATCACTATATGAAAAAAATAAATAATAAAAAAAACATCATCTCAAAATTATTAAAATCTCTGTGGGAATTCATGATTAATTTTAAGGCCTGGCAGATTAAAATACATTATTATGTACACTCTAGTGCATCCTTTCAGATATTTTCAGAATCTGATTTTGCTCTCTTGATACACACCAATGATTCTACATGTATCTAGTAGATTGCAAGGAATAGATTAGCATTAAAGAGGCAGTATTGTGTTGTTAGGTTGTTATGTGTAACTTGTGCTCATACATTAAGAAAAATGTAGCTGGCATTCCCTTGGACATGACCAGACCCCTTAAAAAAAAAGAGAGAATTATTAATAGTTGGTTGTAATGCATTTGTAGAGCACTTCTGAAATTCTGACCTTTAGTACATTAACTAGCTGTTTTTTATCCAGCTCCCAGGCAGAGTAAGATCTACAGTAGCCTGCCTAGGAAACAGAAATAATGGGCTTGTTAGCTGGACTTGTTAAACCTTCAGTTCCTGAATAGAATGTCTCTTCTACCTTTACCACTGGACGTGGCTTTGCAATGAATCTGTTGCTCTAGACAGCAAAATTAATAGCATTCAACATCAAGAAGGCAGGAAAAATGGTGTGTTTTTTTCAGTTTGGTGGTGGTGGTGGTGGTGGTGGTTTTTTTTGGGCAAGGGTAGGAGGAGTACAGACTGACCAAATTGATCGTTACTGCAAAGTCATCCATTCACAGTTTAATTTCATAAATGATAAAACTCTAGCTTCAGCCCTAGCAGTTGGTTGCTATCGCATTTCTGACTAGAAGACAGAGGACACATCTAGCATCAGTTTTCCATCCTCTGGAAATATATCCTACATCCTGACAAGGGAATTACATAGAGCTCCTTAAGTTTTTGTTTGTTTGTTCGTTTGTTTGTTTTTAAATTAAATAAATAATTTAGTTATTTATTGAGCTGTTTTCTAATGTAATACTCTCGTGATTATCTTTGACACTCTTTTATAGTCCACTTACAGCTTTGTATCAACCTGTCTGAACTGTGGGTACAAAAACAAGACACAGGATCGTGACAATACTGACATAACCAAATCTCTCTGTTACTACATAGTCTTCTGTTTATACACGCAGGGTTCACATCAGATACAGGGTCAGACTGGAGCTCATACTCAGTGGAACATCTTTTTAAATGTCTTTGTTATGAAGATGTCTTCTCTTTTTCAAATATTTTCCCCCATATACTGCACAAACTGAAATTATATTTTTTTATGCCCATTGTCCTATTTATCAGACCCTTCTGTTGCAGAGATTTCTCCAGTTCATTATTTAACATGGCCCCAAATGTCATGTCATCTACAAACTTTATCATAATGATTTTATGTTTTCTTCCATGTCATTGATAATGTTAAATGATATACAGCCAAGAACCAATCCCCACAGAACCCCACTAGCAACAAACACAGTCAGTGGCAACTGGTGTTTATAATTACATTTTGAGGCATATCATTTAATCAGTTTTAATGTATATAATGTGGGCCACATTGTTTTTGTATTGTTGTAGTATATTAGTCAAAGTGCTTTGAAGTAACATGTAAAATACTTTACAAAAAAAAACAAAGTATACTCTGTCAACATAGGTATCAACCAAATTGATAATTTCATTAAAATGTTAGGAATTTAGATTTCCAAGACTTATTTTCTATAACACCATGTTATTTTTCACTAATTACGTTACATTCTTTATTATCAGATCTTCTACTGATGATCCCATTTCAAAACTCTTGACTGGCATCAGGCTAAGATGCCTTGATCAAATGAGATCATCATATTTACTCTTGTTTTAATAATGGTGCAAAACTGACTGTCTGTTCCTCCTCTGCAACATCCATATTGTTTTAAAAAAATAATGAAAAGCAATGTGGATAGCTCTAATTAAAACATGTATTTGACGTGATTATTTTAAATATCTAACCACAGTCAGCCTAACGTCAGCCTTACATACTGTTGGGAATGCTGGGAAATATTTAATCAGTAGTTTCATATCATCTAAATGTATAGTTATTTTTTTCCTCAAATGCAGAAGAGAGAGATTTCTTGAATGCTTTTGTTATAAATGTTTACTCGACTTTATTCATCTTCATCTGTAACAGCCCCCTTCAGCTAGGACCCTTTTTATTCTTCAAAGCCTAAAAAGAACCTTTTATTATTTTTCCTCTAACTCTCTTACTGTAAATTTCTTCTGCATGTCCACTAGCTTTATAATTCAGTTTTCTGTTTTTCCTTGCTTTTAATATATGTTCATTGCTATTGGGGTCCCATTCATTTAACTTTTTTTTTTTTTTTTTTTTTTTTCCCTTTGGTATTTATAAGTGTATATATTTCCATGCTTTCTTAACTCATGCAGCCTTTCTTCTAGACTTATGTGAATTTGGGGACATAACTATTTCTCAAGCAATTTACAGTCATCATTCATATTTTTCTGCTTACATTATGTGACTCGGATATTTTAAGCTATGTAAAATACAACCCTTCTAAAGCACCAGATAGATGTATTGGGGGTTCAGGCTGTATTCTGTTTTCACATCATAACAAACACAACCAATTTACAATCCTGAGTGACTGTCAGACATAAATGACTTTGTACATAAATTTTTAAATTACTTCAGACATAAGTTTCTCTTCTTTTGTTAGATGAGCTCCAATATAACATCCTATGTTGGATGCAACATATGTGAGTTTTGTATTTTTCTGAAACTTATGACATTGTCATCTACACTTTAAAAAAACTCCAAGGACATTTTAGTTCTGCCAGCCAGAGACTTCCTGTTTATGTCGATCAGACTGAAGTCTATTTCTCCAACATAGCCTTTTCCCCCCTGCATCATATATATAGAAAGATATTTAAAGGACTGGACATCCTTTTTTCTTGTGTGATTTGGTAGACCAGAGAAGATGTGGATTGTTACTTCATCTTGTTCCTTATCTGTTATACCTTTGATAATAAGCAATTGACATCACATCCTTTGGAGCTGTCAGTGACTCAGTAGCAAGTACTGGCATCATTTATTCAGTGTTCTTCTTTCTATTCTTTTGCTCATCTGATTCTTCCTTAAAAATAAATAAATAAATAAATAAATAAATAAATAAGCATACCATTCATGAAGCTCTTACTATTTCATAAGAACCACTACGTCAAATAAAGAGTTAAATCTGTAATTTGTTGAGATGACTGGTGTTTAAAGTCATGAGTTCTCTCACTATTGATTCATAGAAGCATTTTCTCTATATCCTTATACATACAGGATACAGGACAATAACCAATTCAGGAGGACTGTCCAACATGTGCATTGGTCTTCTTGCACAAAGACATAAGCAATAACAAAGTGCAAGACAGTGCAGATTTGGGTTAAATTTAAAGATTTAAGATTAAATCACACAGTATTTTAGATTAAGACTAAATCACACAGTATTTTATTTTCAAAGGTAGTGTCCCTCTGAGAGTGCCTCAGCCCCTGGTATCTGATTGCAGCAGCAAAGTATCTGCACACACAGGCACTGTACATCCTGTCCCCAGTGTAACTTAATAAGATCTCTGAAGTGAAAACTCTTGGGCTAGACTTCATTACCCCCTCTCCCAACTTTAAATGTCCTCAGGGTAGAAATTAAACACTGGCCACAGGAACTCCACCTCCAGTGCCTACTCACAAACCCTAATAAGAGACTCAAATGAGAGCCTGCTTTTGTTAGTGTGGCTATTTTTTATTTACTCCCTATATTTCAGTGCATTGGCTCCTATGAAGCAGAAATGGGTATAATAGTGGGCTTGAAGAGACAATTCTATGAGGGCTTGAGCATCCAAAGGGGTGAACACTGCAAAAATGTGGTTATGAGACATGCTTCCACAGGTCCAGCAGTGCCTTCTGAAAAATGTATAATGTCATCACCTCCTATGAAGGCCAGGAGAGCTGATGACATTTAGCATCTTGCAGAAACTTACATATTGTCCCAGTCCCTATCTCCCCCCCCCCCTTCCCTCCTCCCCCCTTTTTTTTTCTCTTTTTCTTTCCATTACCTTGGGGATAAGTTTATCTGTGTCTTACCTATGGTAGCTCTGAAGAAAATATGTCCCTCCTCTGCCTTTCTAATAGCCTGAGACTTGGAGTAGCCCCAGAATTTTGGATGATCCCTACAGCTCAGCAAATATAAGGGGTAGAGTAGCTTGACACCCCCCTCCACCCCCATTGGGTTTTTCATAAAACCCAATGATCAGGTTGACTGCACAGGCAAAAGGAGGGAAATAGCCTGCACCTCTTCAATAAGAGAAATAATGTTAGAACAAAATCATGACACCCCCCTCACTACCCAGACCTGAGACTTGCATCCTTATCACAGTTGTTAAATAAAAGGCTGAACAGCAGGTCAATGTGCTGATGCAGTAGACCAAGCCACAGAGCTCATCTCATCACCTGCAACCACAGGAGAACTAGAGAGATGGGGAAAAGGCTGAAAGGTTAGTTTAAACACAGGAAAGAATACAGAATAAAGTTCATGAATAGCATGATGTAGTGGTCACTTCTTGGGACATGTCCAAAGGTACGCTTTCAAGCTATACTGTAAATTCCCTACATTTTTTTTTCTGCTCCTGGCTGTGTGAGAGAGAAGTGGGTCAGACACTGAGTAAATTTTTGCAAGAATGTAAGAGGGACAAATGAACACAATCAGTCATGAAATGGAAATGAACTTTTGTAAGAGAATCCCATGAGAATCTTCCAATAAAGATCTTTGATTTATAAAAATAAATAAATAAGTAAATAAATAAATAAATAAATAAATCAGACATTGGTGTATGTTTTATTGTCTTTGATATATTTTGTAGAATTTTTTTTTCTTGTCTTTCAAAAACAAAACTAAAAATCCAAATGTTTTAGTAGTGAGAACTCAAACAGTTTGCAGCCTGGATTTTTTACTCCACAATTAAAATGTCTTAGATTTTTTTTCTGTGTAGGAAAACCGAAACCAAAATACTGCACCTTCAGTCTACTGCATCTTCAGGACTATCTCCACTTCAGACCTCCTCTCCCTGTCACACTGGTGAGACAACATCTTTTCCACCAACCTGTCCATGCCAGGGTGGGAGGTACCATTATTTAGCTCTGCGCAAAATCTGAACCTCAGTTTCACTGGCTGGGTGGGAAGAAAAAAGTTTAAATATACACCATCTGCAGTGACTCAATAGGTGCATTTAGTGTTTAGCAATTAAAATATCTCCACAAGGAGTTTCATCCTGGGTACTTATCTGTCAGTGACCCAAATGGACTAGAGAAGTGGGATTTGGCTATGGAAGAGGTCAGGGGTGGAAGTTATAGTACTCATGTCAGGAGGTGATCAGAAAGCTGATGCTGTGCACTTTCCTGCTCCTCAGTGAACTGATTCACTTTGAATGGTTCATTTATTTATGTGACCATCTAGGGGGAAAAAGTCTTTAATTGCAGGCTCCATAATGTGTTCTTCACATTAAATTCCAAAGTGCTGATTTCAGTTGATTCTGTTTAGAGGTCCATATAGTTTCGTTGGTGAGCTATTCTCATGCTTTAACTCTTCTGTTTTTGGTGACGTTATATTCTTTATAACAACACAAATCACCTTTGGATGGTAGCTAAATACTGCTAACCCCTTTGTGCAGGGGAAAAAAGAAATTGTAAATTAAAATAATAATAATAATAATAATTATTATTATTATTATTATGTAGATGTGCACCAGTGTGACCAGTGTGGTGTATGTATGTAGGTATAAAATATAACTAAATGCAGGAATAAGAAGTGAATTCTTTATTTTGTAGTAGAGATCACCTTCTTAAGCCCTAGTGCTCATGGAGAAAAATCTATATTTATGCAAATGGAGATATATATTTCCTTCTATTTTTATGAGCCTAGCTTGGACACAGTACACAAGACTTCTCAAAGGCAGTCTAAGTTAGTTGCTACAAAATTCCTCCCATGAAAGCTTGAATATCCAGAAACCATGCAACACTATTTTCTCACCTGTCTTTTCACTCTACAGCAAACAGGTTTTTGGAGTTCTGAAGATGTTTTTCCGTGTCTTTCATCACTCTTGTAACTGTTCTTACAATAACCAGAAACACTTGTGCAAAAAGGCTATCCAAACACATACCTTTTTGTTTGTTTGTTTGTTTTTGTTTTTTCTCTGCAGTCAGAGATCAGTTTCCAAAATGAAAAGAGACCTTCACAAGGAATAAAATAAATAAATAAACAAACAAACAAACAGGTAAACAAACAAATAAATAAATAAGACCAGTCTTTTCCCAGCATTAGAGGTTGGTTTTTCAGGAAAGAAAAACCTACAAAGGGTTGTTTTGAGACAAGACATGTCTTTTTCATAAAACCCAAGCATTATATATGACATGTGACCCATCTTCTAGGTTGTGAATTATGTTTAACCCTCTTTCTGAGGTGTTAAACTCAAGGGAGAGAGAAAAAAAAAAAAAAAAAAGGAGAGAGAGAGAGAAACAAAGACTAAAGTGATCTTGCTATGCAGCTCAAGATTTTAAAAGCATAACAACTGTACTTTTTAGATAGTCAGGACTTAGTGAACCATTGAAAGTGACCCAGTTCATTGAGCGGAGCTGAACAGATGGAATTCCAGCCTTGCCATGCTTGGGTGACCCTCTGAACAATACAAAATCTTCTTTCAAAACCCTCCCCACCAAGCTTCCTGTCTCATGCACGTAACATTTGGGGATATTTCTGGTCACTTTTCAGTTCAGTTCACCATGTTTTGGGGTAGAGTAGATAACCGAGTCATAACATTGATCTATTGCCTGGGGGAGGTTATTAGGGGCTTTTAAAACTACTGCTCTTTTGTTTCAGACTTGAAAAAAAATCCTACAGAATGGTCTTTGTTTATTGAAAAATATCTCACCACACTCTATACACAGAAATACAAGTTATTTTCCTCTTTCCTTTTGACTTGCCTACCACCAAACTTTGTCAAAACATACTCAGTGCATTTTTGTCATTTTCAGTAAGCCTCCCCCATGCACCTTTTCACAGGCTAAACAAATGACAAACACCTCATGTTTTGTAATTGGCTTTTTGTCTGCAATATTCAGTTTCTACAAGGCTTTTTTAATTTAGGGAATAACAAAGAAAAAAATGTCATCTATAATGTAAAGCATTTCATTTAAAATATCTTTATGAATATTTTTCATATTTTAAATAATATTCTTACATGTTTACTTAAATTTGTGATCAGTTTAGATTGCCCCACCAAAAACTGAGTTCCTTGAATTTAATACTTGTCCTCCCCTTGTCTCTTTTTCTAATTAAAATTTTAACGAATGTCTCTAGAATTGGAAAATAGTGAATGAGAGTGTTTTTAAAATAAGTTGAATGCTTGTTTGCTAAAAAGATAACTGTTAAGCATCAGCTCAGCCTTTCCATATCGGGGGTGTGTGTGTGTGTGAAATCCAATAATTTTTTTATTTGCTTTAAAAATTTTCTTTCATAAATGCAAACTTACATAAAAAATAGGAAAGGAAATATAAAAGGAAATTAAAGAGGTGCAAACAATATAAAAACATCCTGGTTTTATTGTCACTGTTGCTAGTAAATTGGAAATAAGTTTTTCTACTCAGTCATGAAAAAAAAATTCTCACAGTCCTAATTTAGAAATCTGAAACAAAGATTAGGAAAGGAGAAAGGAGTATGTGTTATACCTTTTCTTTTTTTTTTTATGAATGTATATGAAAAGACTTTGTAGCAGTCAGGGTAATGTGGATCTAAAGTTGAAAACACAGATGTGTTGAGACAAGGAACGGTTGTTCACACTCATGTAAAGAGCATATAAATTGCTATAAAATTAAAATGTAAGTGCAAGGTAAATCACAGATCCAGAACATTTTATGAGAAACCATATCAAAGGTCAAAAAAAAAAAGATTCAAACAACTTCACTGATTTCCATATCTAAATGTGTCTTTAAAGGGTTAGCTTCTCAGAGTTTTCAGATTCTCTACTAAATCGCCCCATAAAAAATATAAAAACAGTAGTATCTTAGAAAAAGGCAGCAAAACAGAATTTTTGTTGCTTTGGACTTTAGCAACTCAATTCAATTATAATGGTGCTGAATCTACCTTTCTCAGCTGCCAACTGAACAGCCATCCTGGGGGCTCACCCCAGCCCTTGCATGGCTTGCCCTGCTCAGTCACTTGACATTCCTCAGGTCAGCATCTCCAAGGGATGTAGCAACCCCATGGCTGCCATACAGAAACCACCAGCATCACCTGTGAGTTGCCTGCTACTGTGGGGAGACGAGGGGAAAGATAAAGTAATTACAGGGAAAGTAAGGATAAATGTGACCAGAAAGCTGCCATCACTTCCTCTGGGATGAGAACAGAGAAAAAAAAGATAGATGGAAGGCTTTAGGTGAGGTATTGATTTGCTAAATGAGTGCTGAGCTGCTTCAGACAGAGACCTCCTTTTGGAGCTGTTACATTGCAAGTCATCCTAATAGCAAACCATCCAGGGCCCTGGTGATCATGGACTGACAAGAAGGAGCGAGCTTGGATGAGGCAGGCTTCAAGCTAAGAGCAGGAAGGTGTGCACAGAAAGACTATAAGGATTTAATCTTCTTGCATGCCTGAATAACTTAGAAAACTGGCTCTATTTCAGATTCATTTTTAAGTGCCCTTAGCAACCTCTTCACTTGTCTTGGTTAGGAAAGTCTTGGTGTTTGTTTCTTTTATAGTGAACCAGGAGCTTATTGATTAGAGATAACTTGGTAAGAGAAGGACCTGAACGTACTAGTACACCAGAGGGTGACTATGAAAAAACAAAATACTAAAGCCAGGCAGCCTGGAACCTATCAAGTCAGCCAGCTGTGGCACAGATAGGGAAATATTCATACAACTGTGCTAGACAAAGGTCATCTGAAAGCGTCTGAAATAGTGAGGCATTTGAATCCCAGAAAAGGAGCATGGACCGGGCAGGTGCAGAAAAAGATTGTGAGGCTAGTCAGGGAATGAAGATCTTTTTGTACAAGAGAGCAGAAAGTATTTGCTTGAGTAAAAATCAAAGCCTCTGATGAGATATGTTTTCTCTCTGTGTCATTCACAAAGCAAGAAAAAAAAGATAAACATGGGTGGAGAAAAACTGTTTACTCTAAAGGAGTCTGTAGGCATAAGCACAGTCTAATCACGAGTGTTTCTGGCCTCTGGGAGGTGGTTCTGAACCACTGAAGGAAGGCCACCATCTTAGTGCACAACCAGGGCAAGCAGGGCCAGATAGAGCTCTGTGGCATGGCTTCACACAATGAGAGACTGCCTGACCCAGAAGACCTTCCACTCCAGCCCTTGAATAAAGACACACACACACCAGTGGCTATCACTTGGTATTTCTCCTAGTGGAGAGATGTAGAAGTGAGACAAAATCTTTCCTCTTTTCCAAATTGGCCTGATGGCCCACTAGAGAGGCAATGCAGACCAGGTTTTGTCACTGCTTCTGATATAGCCTTTCACCAGATGAAGAGCTGTTACTCAAAGGCTTCTTACCTGCACCAGATTCACTGACTTTTTTTGTAGGAACAGGTCCCTAAAGTCTATGTGGTAATAGGAGACACTAGATGTACCTGTAATCAAAGTAACTCCTGAACCAATAACAGTTGCTAATAACCTTGACTAAGTCCTTGACATACAGGCAAGCTCCTAGCCTCCTGGAAAGGTTTTAATCAGCTTGTGTGTGTCTCCTTCTCCTGTTCCACTCTGTGTGTACAACAGCTAGGTTGCAGCTAGCTCTGCTGCGTGCAAACGGCTGCAGCCACATCTGTAACTGCACTGATCACACAGACTTGGTCAGCAGCCCCTCCTTGAACAAGCACTCAGTGCTGAGTCATGAGCACATCTTCTGTTTTGGGGGTGTTGGCAGAGATACCTTCTGTATTACCTCCTGTCTGAACCAAAAAGGGAAACTAAATGTAATGAACTTATAGAAAATAGTTGAAAATAGTAACTCACGGGAGAGGAATCTCCTCTGGTATCTCAGACTATAAACACTGAAGGATGCTCCAGTGGCTGGATGAGATTTATATTCATACCCTGAGCCCACTAAGTACTCCTGTTTGGGGCACTCTGAGATTTATAAGCACTTAGGCAAGACACACCACGGCCCTGTAGCAGGTAAGGATCATATGGGTATGTTAGCACACACTGCTCTGTGGTAAAGCTGAGGGTGAGGTGGCCAGCAGGATTGTCCAAAGGCTGGAATACCCTGACTACCCCCTTGGAGCCCGGTTTTCTCTCCTGTCTGAACCAAGACACTTGACATCAGGCTGTCCTTGCTACACAGTTCCCTCCATCCCCTGAATCTTGCAACATGCACCCTGTGGTTTGAGAGGTCAGACATCACCTGTCCCCCACCACAGGCATGGATGTTACTCAACTCACCGGCTCAGAACACCTCAGATGTGCTTTGCTTGCTGAACAGAGAGCAGGGGTGCATTGCAGACCACCCCTGCCCAGACCACCTACCCCCCTTGGAAGCTGCAGTTTCTCTTCTGGAGGCAAATAATCTTTGCTAAACCTCTGCCCCAGCCACAGTGGCATCCATTTAACTGACGGAGAGATGCAAAAGGCAAGCACCTCTCTTGATCCAGTGGAAAGTTGGACAAGGAGAAACTATCCCCGGTATTTAATGCCTGGCATGAGCCTAGTATGTGTTATAATTAGGTGGCATTAATTAGTGCCGGAAAAGACTGTCATGTTTTATACCAAGCCTTTGGTTAAAAGACAGGAGCAGAATACTTTCCTTGAAAAAATTCCATGTATATTTTCTTGTTTTACTAGTAGGGATTTTTAATCAGTTGAATGAACTTGTATGTACTAGTTAACTTTGCTGGAGTTTAGTGGTTGTATTTAAAGCAGATTTTATCCTAGAATGATATTAATTTGATAGGATCCCTGATCTGTAAAACCATTGGTTATCTTGGTCTCTCCTGATAAGAAAAAAAAAGTGCCGAGGGTTTCCAGTTGGTGAGCACATTTGGGCAGAATCTTTCACACGTCACAAATTGCAGATGGGAGGCAGTGATCTCGAACATGCAGTCACATTGCGTGACCATCTGACACCTTCCATTTAGAAAAATAATACTTTCCTCACAGCATACGCTCCCTGCTGCAACCAGCACCAAAAATTATGCCTGGGAGAGCTGTTCCTCCTAGACTAAGGTCTTAAATATTTCTTAGGCTGCTTTTAAAAGATTCATGCAGCAGCACCACCTCACTCACATCCTGCTAAACCACAGAAAATACTGAAATTCTTCCCCAGACAGTGTTAATCACAAAACAGCTGAAAAGAACAAAAGGAGGAAAAAGACAGCAGGAAAATTATATACTCGCACTAGCGAGGTGAACAATGGAAGGCTCCTGTTCTATGTGTAATTCAAACATGCCCATGTAAAACATTGAACAGAGTTATTTCCTATTGCTACCAGCTCCTCAGCTGCAGAAAATCCCACAACTGTGGGGAAGTTCCCCTTTCAAGAGCCCTGTTTTGTGTATAATTCCTTTTGACAATGTGGTGTACTGACACACGTTCATTTGAAATAGTAATGACCATTTCAGGGTGTCCTTTGCTATATATTGAAGTGTCAGTAGTGATAAAAAAAAATCTTTACTGTTTAAGGACAAAGCTATATGAATTTAAAGGCTGACATCTCATGCCAACCTATTGTGTCCTGCCTGCTATCATGTCCCAGGAAAAATAATGAGAAAAATTAACCAACGTGCATTCTTTCTACCCAAATTACAAGACCGTCTCAGATGACATTTTTTTACCCATGAAATTATCAGTGGTAGGGTGGTGTGACCCCAAACCGGAGGCAGCCCCTGCTGTCCTATCTGACCTTACCAAGTGTAGCTATCTTAAAGACCGGTCCATGTTTTCCCATTCGTCTGCTGAGCAGATGTGCCCCAGCAGCCAGGCCAGCCAAGCACTTAATTTCTGCAGAGTTCCTTCCTCCCCACCTCACAGCATCACCACTTCAGGTCTGCTGTCACCTGGGAGCTTACTGCAGCAGGCATCGTGCCCCTGGGCTGGAAAATCCCTTTCCACTGGAAGCAAGGGAAAGCATTGGAAGAGAAAGCAAATGGAAGCATTTTGGTGCTTGTGATCCAGTGGGAGCTGGACAGGTTGGTGCCAGGTTTAGTTACCCTGGGTGGTTGTGAAGTTTCTGCCATGGTTACAACGTGAGGCAGGGTCTCACACACCACCCTGGAGGTTCGGGCCAGGACCCAGAGCCTGTCTGCTCCCAGAACCCCAGCAGATCCCACCAGCCTCCAGGGCTTTTACAGAGTTTCATCTGACTACAGATTTCTGGCTGTCAGGGCTGGATGGAGCCCACTAAGCAGCGTTACAGATGCCCGTCATGCAGAAATAGCAATTAGTGCCTGCCACCAAGGGCCGAGCTTGAGCTCACAAACCAGATGAGAGAGACTCTGTCTTCTTCTCTGTCTTTTGACACAGCCTTTCAATGCCTCAAGACCTGAAATGTCTGCCAGCCCCTTTGAAAGTCGAATTCCTCCAACTTCCCAGCCCAGCACAGGCCTCCATAGACTTGCGAGGGAAGCAATGGCTCACAGCAGACAGACAAAACCAAAGTGAGGAAGTTGTGCAGCTGCTTGACTGCTGCTCTAGCCCCAGCTGCAGACATGCATATCTCTGTGGCCCGTGTCAGCATGCCTCTGTGCAGGCAGGTCCCATCCTTCTGCTCCTTCTATCCCCTGCCACATATGCAGCTGCTTCCTAACCCCATGATTGTCTCCCCCAACTACCTACATGTTCACAGGACTGACCAAAGGGTCCATGTGGTGAGCCAAGACAAAATTTCTTCCCTTGGGACCCAAAGTGTCAGACACCAGTCAGACACTGATGTATCTCCCTTCTGGGACAACTTAAGCAGAATATGGATTTCAACATTTTGTGTTCACACTTTGTGGGTACCTATTGAGATCACTGCAGCCCATGACTGCTGCCTAGCAAGGATTAAAAGCCCCAGGTTTAGTTCCCAAAAGCAAAGGAGATCAGGAATTCCTCTGGTGGTCCTAATGCTTGTCAGAGGAAAAGAAGACCTGATGACTTCCCAGAATGAGCCTTCCTTGCCCCCAGTGGTACCCCTTGCAGGAAGAAGCCTGGGGAGGCTCAAAATGTGACCTGAATCTTCCCTGTAGCTCCGGGCAGCCACCCCTATTCTGGGGTGAATAACTGGATACCTGAAAACTAAACTTTGCCCTCTTGAAACCCAATTTTCTGACCTGTTAGCTTAAAAGTGGCGACCTGCTGCTTATATCTCATCTTTGTGTCTGCCAGGAGTCATTGCCGTGTCTGGATCAGCAAGACTGGTGAACTTGTCTCATTATCTCCTTGCCGAAAACTTACAAGCGTTACTTATTCTTGGATACTTGTAGTATTTATGTTTTTCCTACCCAGAAGATTAGCTCAGGCATAGCAGAGCTCAGAACACAAACCCATCTTTTGGCATTAACTTAGCCTGGGCTGGCTGTCATTTTACAGTAGCTGCACAAAAAGAGTAACTATCAACAGCACTTACAAATCACAGATTATATTGTATTGGTTTAGCTCATATTGTTTGCTTTAAATTTATATTGTGCTTTAAATGCCAGTCATTAAAATTATTAGGGCAAGGTTTGCCCTCAGTTTACAGCCCCTCTCCCCAGCAGCTCATAAGAGAAGCAGACGCACAGTTGTCCTGGTCTCTGTTTAGTTGTGCAGAAGTCACAGAGAGTATCCAGAGACTCATAACACAGCCTGGAGCTGTTTCACTTCCAGGCAAGATTTTCATCTGTAAATCCAGGTACAGAACCAAATGAAGGGTATTAGCAAGCTGCATTTCATTTGCTCCACCTGTTCACCCCACCCTAAATCCTTGGCATCTCTCTAGGTGCAATGATACAAAAGGGAATAGGGACTAGACAGCTCCACCTTGTCTTTGGCAAGAGATTAGCCTGGGTTGCCTTCTAAGCCCAAGGAAGACCTTTCATTTTTCTAGGAGACTGCTTTATTAATGTATTCTTTTTGACTGTCATTATTCTCTCTCATGTGTTGCTTTGCATTTTTCTAGTCTGTCCTCACATTTCCGCAAAATATAGTTTTCAAATAGCTGCAGTCGTGCATACAGAACTTTCTATGGATGTTCTTAATCTGTGAAAGCAAGATTTGTAGCATAGAAACTAATACAGTCCTAAGCACAGAGATGAGAGTGACACTTTTTCGGGGCCTTAAACTGATAAATATGATCATATTTTGGATGGTGACAAATCCCAGCAATGAAATGTCAGCAGAAGTCTATCTATCATGGGCAGTGCAAAAATTAACCCTTTCCAGCACCACTGCCAGGACAGAACACGGCTGTTGTGTCCTGCAAGCATCAAACGGGCAGAAAAGAAGGAAAATGGGAGGAGAACTATTGCCAAACACCAGCTTGGACAGTACAGACCATGTGAAGCTGACCACACACTGCAGGGTATGACAAACTAAACAAGACATGACTTGCTTGAGAGTTGTCCTAGGCAGTTCTCCAGACTAGTCTGGTAAGGGCAATCGCAATTTGTCCAGAATTCCTCAATGGAAGCTTGAACCAAAATCACAGCAATCTTCTAGGCTCAATTACAGCATTACATGTGATGCTCAGCTTCCACAGGATAGTTTATGTCTGAGACAAAGTTGTGCAACATTTCAGTGGAAAACTTGAAATACATCTTGCCATGTAATTCCTTGACTGTTCATTAACAGTGCATGTGGTTATCCAGGAACACAAGAGCAAGACACAGCCCACTGTTGGGAGTGTGTTGTTAGAGCTGCCTGAGCCGTTGGGTGGCGAGATGGCAAGGAGACACAAGTGGTAGGAAAACATTAACATGTCCCATGGGAAGAAGTGTGGCAAAAAGGAGAAAATGGGATCTGGAGATTCAGTGTTAAGAGAGTCAGTGGAGGTGTCTAAATGAAGAGAGCTGAAGGTGTCTGCAGGAAGCAAGGCTGTAGGTGTCAGGTCTAGTGGTTTTATACATGAGGTTAGGTTAAAGAGGCAAGGAGAGGGAACAAGCAACATGTTTTGTGGAAATGCAGATGAGAAGTTTTTTGTAACTGTGAAAGCAGAAAAAGCATGTTGAGGAACGAACTGGTTTGGGAGAGTATCAGAGGGGATGAAGGAGTGGAACTGGTACCCACATGGGGGGAATAGAGAGAGGACACTACAGGTTTGTACAATGAGGATACACAGGTTGATGGCAGCAGCCCAGGTATGCTGAATAAAATTTCCTCTGTTCTCTCATGCCTTTTACAGGGGATGGAGATGGAGCTCTGGCAGTAGCTTCAGCTGGAAACTCTGCTGGAAAATCACAGAGCTGCTCCCGCACTGCAGCAAGAGCAGCTTGTGAAGTGTGTCACCCTGAGGTCAGGCGGCAGTGGGAGCAGGAGACTCCTTGCACAAAGCAGGGAAACTTTGGGAGGCAGGAAGCCTTGTGCAAACCTGACATTTTATTCTTGCTAACTTAATTAGCTATAAAGCTGAATTGTTAAAATGGGCCAGCTTAGAAATTATTTAGCAATATACAAATGTGCTTATTGGTTTTGATGCTTTTTTGTGGGCTTTGTTTGGGACAATGAAGACTGTCCAACCTAGCTATGCTCAGGAAGACATGGTATTCACTGCATTGGTCAGGGAGGAAAGTGTTAATGAGGAACAAATGCTTAGAAATTCAGAATTATTATCCTGGCTTGTTCAGAGACTTTATTACAGCATCCTCTTATTTCTTCTTCCAGTTGTGCTGAGCAATTCCATTTCCTGTGGAAGTTTAGGGTAGGTGCAGGAATATAGCTGTTTTGGAAATCATTCAGTACTGTACTCCCCATGTGTGCTCTGTCCCTTAATGCTGCATGGACACAACTCCTCTATGCTGTTTGAAATGCAAAGTGAATTAAACACAACCATTAAAGGCAGTTTAAGTATAGCCTCTGTGTCTCAGCACATGCTGTAGCAAAATGCAGGTCCTCTCTTCACACCAACAAGTCAGATAAGGCATGCATAAAGCTTCATACCAGATGTAAGACAAAAAGGCAAAAATAGCAAGAAGAAAGAGAAAAATAGCAAGAGGAGGGCCGACAAAAAAAAAAAAAAAAAAAAAAAAAGGGTAGGGAAAGTAGAATGAGGATATCGGAAAAGAGATCACCTGAAGGGAGATGGAGGAGAGGCAGAGATAAGGGGCAACACGGTGCCAACAGGATCTGGCTGATGTCTCTCATACATTTTCCCCTCCCCTGCAGCTCCTTCTGTGAGCGGGGTGGGTGACCTGGGGCTGAAGCATGTGGCTGAGGGGCAGAATGGGCGCACCATGGGGAGCCACAGACCCCAGCTTCACCTGCTGGCTGCTGCATGAACAGAGCTTCCCAACGGAGTTTGGTCAGGTGATAACTCACTCTCACAGGTTCATTACATTTGTGTGGTTGCATATACCAAAAACATGCAACAGATCCTGCTAGTGTTCTCTGTACTGCACGATGTCACAGAAAAAAAAAAAAAAAATGTGTTGTACTGGGCACAGGAGGGGCCTGGATGTTTCCTTCCTGACACATTTTGCCTCTTTAGGTTTCAAGTACCGTTTATATAGAGAGAAATTGTAGTCCTGTTCCTGAGGCTTTTGGGTATCCAGACTTCTCTCTCCTTGCATTTTGGTCACTGGCTGTGCTCCTCAGAGGCCATTTTGTCATGTTGTAAGGTAAGACAAGGATGTGACCCAGATTCTGGTCTCTTGGGTGCTGTGGCTCAGCTGCATATACTAATGTTGCTTGGGGTTTCACTGTTTCTACCCTTCCTACTGTTCTTGTAAATTTGATTTCCCACTGCAACACATAAAGAGCAACAATACATGCTCCAAGGCATCGTCTCTCACCTCTTCATCCTCATCCATGAGAAAAAGTCCCTCTTAAAAGCACTTTGCTTTTATTCATTTGGCTTCTGCTCTTTTTCATATCATTTAATAATTTCACTGCATTTTTTTCTGTGATTCTTTTGGTAAGACGTCAGATAAACCACATAACACTAAACTGAGCTGTAGCTGCCTCCTGGGACAATAAAAGTGAAGGGTCAAATGAAGAAGAAAACATCACTTCAAGGTGGCCCTATAAAATGTGCATTTCAGGGGCAGTGCGGGAGTCTATGGTGCACATTTCTGACTAACAGCTGGTTGCCATGTCCTACAAATGCTTTTCCTGCTGCAAGCACATTGGAAGGCAGTTTAAGGCTAGTGCTGGCTAAGGAGAATTGGCCCAAAAGACAGCACTGAAGAACCACAGGAATTCTGCATGCAGAATCATTCCTAGAGGAGGAGCCTTGTATTTCACGTATTCCTCAGAATTTCATAGTGCTTTGCACCAAATAACAATATGCTATATATGTGTGCTATTCTATATTTCTCACTGGTTCCTTCGGGGGATGCTTTGTAAGGTGGATTTGAGCCAAGTTCAAAGACTGACTCTCCACTTCTTTTCTCAAGAGCAGGCTGGCAGAATTAAACATCCCTTGTGCTCATCACTCAACAGAACAAACAATGGCCTGCACCTCTTTTGGGTTACCAAAGGAGCAGGGAGAGCAAAACAAGCATAACACCATGCACAGCCTTGAAGTAGGGTCCCCCTCTATATAGAGGGTCCCCCGCTATATAGACACAGTCAAAATATTTATTGTCATGAGAGACAATAACAACATTCAAGACAAAATAGACAACACAAGGATGAAAAATTTAGCTTCATTAAGCAGGCATCAAGGGTTTTTAAAAATTCTAAAATATTTTCCAAGGAAATCACTTTGCCCAAAACAGAAGTGCAGCAGTCGCATTGGTAGGACACCACAGCTGGGGAATAACAGCTCGCTGCCTCACTCCAGTGTCTTGAAGGGGCATATGAACATCTGATTCCATTTCAGCAAATCATCTCCTATGAGAAGCTTGCATCCATTTGTTTTTTCTTTCTTAGCAGCAGAGGAGAGGCTTCTGAATGTACGCACCTGGCCCACACTAATAATTTTAAAAGGTGCTAAGGTTTCTGCCTAACACCTTCTCAGCATGAGATCCTTCATGCTTTGCAAACAATACTTTGCAAATATTTTTAATTGTAATTCCGGTGGCCAAAGTGTAGGGAGCATTCAGAAGGACGTGGCTCGCTGGACTGGAGCGATGAAGAGGGCGGAACCCAGCCCTGGGCATGCTCCACTGCTCCGTGCCCTGCCAGGCTTTCTTTTGTCTGTCCCCTTTGGAGCTGCCCCGTGTTTGCGAGTTAAAAGAAAACTGTAGCCACAGTACAGAGGCCAGCAGCATGAAAGTACAGTGCAAGAAGCACTTGTCACCATGAATAAACAGTGAAATGCATTTTTTTTAACTTTGCTAATTCCACTTGGCATTTCTGAGCTCAGCATTGGAAACATCCATCTTGTTAAAAAGTGATGTCATTTGTGACAGTACTAGTATTAGAAGAGACTGCAAACGAGTTTTCAACCTGCTTTAATAATGATTTAACAACCAGGAAAGTAATCAATATTTTAGGGATAAATTTTCCACTGTGCCTTTAGCAGACTCCATTTGTGCCCATACTGAACTGTGTCTATGGATCTGCAGGTGAAAATACCTGAGTGCATGTGTCAAAATGTACATGTGAAATATTATACCTGCAAAACTTAGTGCTCAACATGATATTTATATTTTGAAGTATATTAAAAATACCTTCATCTTTCCTTGGTCTCTGATAAAACCAATCCCACCTATCTCTCTGGTGAATCTATAAAATAAACATTTATAGCAGTTTTGTATTACATATTTTTGTGTTTAAAAACAACAGAAAAGCTGGGAAGATTTTGATGATGCACAATATCTAGCACAAGGCACCTGAATGTCATTTACTGATAGAATTGGATGACATTTGGATTTCACATCCTGGTCACAAAATGAGATTATGGCATTCAGAACTGCCTGGATAATTGATGTGCAGATACTTTTTTTAAGAAAGCAGATAATCCAAACCAATTGGTATAAGAAAGAGGAAGGAAGGAAGGAAGGAAGGAAGGAAGGAAGGAAGGAAGGAAGGAAGGAAGGAAGGAAGGAAGGAAGGAAGGAAGGAAGGAAGGAAGGAAGGAAGGAAGGAAGGAAGGAAGGAAGGAAGGAAGGAAGAAAAGAATCTCGTTTCTTCATTGTTAATGCTGATTCATTCTAGGGCTATGTACTGAAAGTGACAGCTTTTGAAATGGCTTTGTTGTTTGTTTTTTGTAGATCTTTGGTTGCTTTTGTTTTGATGAGTGAATTATTCTTATTGTTAAGCTACACAAGAAATATTCTTATAAGTTTATTTGATCATACAAGAAGTCCCTGAAAATGTCACAAGTAAGTATGGAATCTATGCCCTCCATCTTAGAGAAAAATAGAGTAATATTTTCTGAAGTAGTAGTGAGATTATTTAGGGTCTTAAGCTAGCCTGGTTTATTTTTCATTTTGTTTTACTGAAGAGATGCTCTGAACTTTCCAAACCTGAATCACCTGAAATCTCTATTCCCCTCAAAAATCTTTGTTCTGCAGCAAAATTTTATCTATAACTTAATTTCCTTACAAGTCTTTTTAATGTGTCACCAACCTAGAATGACCTGAATACTAACATTATTATTGAGTAAGTAACACTAATATTAATAGTCACCTAATAATATTTGGTCTTTTATAAGAAGTTAAAAATATATACATTAGGTAAAATATAACCAAAGGGCCAATTTTTGAGGGCCTTATTCCATGTATGTACAATTCATTAATTCACATTCCCACTTTGAAATTGACAGGAGTCTCTTTACCTATAGCACCGTAGGATTTGACTGAAGATCATCGGCACCATGCACATCTCCATTGCTACATGGTGGTCAGCTTTGCGAGGAAATTCGGTGGGAGGACCAGGCATCCCTCACCTACATGACAGACATCAAGTGGAGCAGCACGCAGCAGCAAGTGGGGTTGTTAAGTGGGCAGAAATGAATGGGGTGCTGGTAACAGGCCATGGATAGAGAGCAGACTGCAAGTGACACTGAGAGACAACGAATATCCCAAGACTGGTATTTTGCTTAAAGGACAGACTACAGTAAAAGCTAGTTCAGGTGGGGAGTCCAAGATAGAAGTGGAGAGTAAAAGAGTCCCATAAAGATAAATGTTTTTCTCTTTCCTCCAGTCTTTACCTTAAATTTATCTCAGATTTCATCTGAAACAGGGACTGTATGGAAAGAAATATCCTTTCTCTGACTACCTATTCTCTAACTTTCACCGATACTCTGAAACAATGGCTGTGACCCTATTATTCATTCAAGATATTATTGACTCGGGGAACTTGCGTGCCCATATACATATGTGCATGTATGTGAGCAGGTTTGTGACACAGTCTGAACTTCCATCCCCAGTACAAAGCACCAGCCTGATATTCTAACTTAACTTAAATCTGGGAACCTGTGAAGTAGAGAAAACACTTTCTTGTATGTGGTGCAGAGAGACCCTTTGGGGAAGTAAAAAGCTTTAGGCAGAATGTCAGAGGTATGAAGACAAATGTTTCAGTCATTCTTCTGATCGTGCTTCCAGCTGTAGTGTTGCAAAGAAAACCCTTCAAAACCTGAGACAGGCAGTGGCACTTGCTCCTGGCAGACACAGTGGTGCAGCTGCTGCGAGGTGTGGATGGCCCCAGCCCATGATGCAGGCTGCAGCATGGTGCCAGTTTGTCCTGCTGCCCTGGGCAGGCTCAGCAGCCAAGTAGGGGGGCCCAGTCCACACTTGGATGGGAGATGACTTGGTAATCCTCAGTGCACCATGAAAACTCCAGCTTCCCACTGGATGCAAGAGGGATGCCAGGTGTTGGGTGTTGTTCTGGTGGGCTATGCAACCCATGCACAAAAAGGAGAGGCCTGATAAAAAGGAGTCTTGGCTCTTCACATTTGTCTGGGGGAGTTGTCCAGACAACTTAGCACTGCAGTATGATGGTCCAATTGGCTGGCAATGGTGGAGTCTTATTTGTCCCCAAGAGCACTGGAAGAAGTTATATTGAAATGAACCTGACCAACACTCTCTGCCAGAGCAGGTTTCCACAGGAATATATTACTTCCATGACTTGGCATCCTCCCATGAAATGTGCCCCAGTGATCTTCACTAGCCTTCCTGCTTTATATTCTGAATATACAAACCCACAACCTCACAAAGCTACCCAATTCCCTATGTTTTCTACTAGGTGAAACACCTGCAAAACACTTTGCCAAACCAGAACTTTTCCAGAATTTCTCTTCTGCAAGAAACAAAATAACCTAATATCACACTCTAGTTTGGAAATTTTCATTTTGATTTGAAATGAGAAGTATTTTGAACACATAAGCATCCCTGCATGACTCTGTTGCCAGCTTGGAGGCAAATGATATAGATGTTTCTATTCTTAACATCTCCAATGTGCATGCATCAAGAAAGGAGAAGCATTGTATCACAGAGATTTAGGGGTTCACTGAAGGGCAGAGAGCACTCTGGTGAGAAGGTCACTGGACTATGCAAACATATGACATTAATTACAGGTTGCAAGATTCCGGATGGCCTTCCCATGGTCTGATTTTGTTGAAGGTGTGCTCAAACTTTGTAAGTATAAGTACAGGAGCAAGGGGTGACAAACAGTTTAATGATTACAGGATGGTACGCCACATCACATGTTCTTGGTCCTTGGCCTGACCCAACTCCTGACCTGTTCTGTGACTGTTAGCAAATTCTTCTACTGTTCCAGTGCAAATCATGCTGTCTGCAACCAGGCAAAACAGTCACTGCAATAAAAGTCTGTCTTGCTGAATGTTTGATGACTAACCACAATAATGCTGTTTCCTTCCTCTTGCCCACAGCAAGATCTTCTGGTACCATAGTCGCATGAGGATTAAGGCTAAATGTGGCATGATTTGGTAAGAGGCTGTGATCAAAATCAGTTCTGAACACCAGTGTATAGCAGTAGTGACCCACTTTCATTCTTTATTTCTTCCTCTCAACCATGGTTCTCAAAAATCACTTGCCTCTAGCATTGTCACTTCTTTAACTCCCAGCCTAGAAGATCTGCTGTGCCAGAGCACCCCATGACTCAGAGAAATCCAAAAAGCCTGAGCTTAGCAGCATGCCTACTGAACTGAGACAAATAAGATGAGCAGGTCAGTCTGACGAGCTAATCAGAACTCTCCTCTAGGAAATATTATGCTTCCAGGACATACTCCACATATTGCAGAAAGCACGTGGAATAGAGCCAAGGCAGTGATACCAACTCCAGCATAACCCACATTGCCTCAGTCTTGCACATCCTCAAGGACAGTTTGTCTTTTGACCTAACATTCACAACCCTCAAAAGTACAAAATCCCTTCCCTTCCCTTCCTTCTTAGCAGTGGGGAGTTTCTTCTCTAATCACTTTCTCTGTCTGATTTTGTCCAAAAGCTGGGGATTCTGCAGCTACTGAAAAGTGCCCAAGACAGAGTAGGTACAAGACAGACCCTCTGAGATTCCTCAGACCTCCTCCACAGGCCTTAAGGCCTGTATTTGTGACTTTAGTGGGTCTTGGAAGGTTACTTAGCCATGACAATAGGTTTGAAACTATTATTTCTTTTGTGTCTCAGGCAGGAAGAGCACATGGTGTGGCAGAAGAACTATAGATGGTACCTACTGAGTCCACACATCTTCATGAATGTCTCTTCTACTTCAAGTCCAGTAATATTGCTGAGTCAAGTGTTCTCAAGTCCATAAGTCATCAGTCCTCTAATTTATTTTTTAGACATTTTTAGACATATTTTTAGACATTTTAGACATATTTTAGACACCCCACTGCACCCCACTGTACTTTTCTCGGTCTTAAAAGCACAACGGAAGACCTCTGTTGAAGAAGCAAGAAAGCTGCCCATCTTTTCTGATCTAAGCTTATATGGACATCCATATCATCACACTGTCTTACAGTGATCTTATTCAAATATCAAAAATACAGCATGTAAGCTGAAGGGCACCACTGGGGTGTCCCACCATTCATATGTAGCAATGGTCATATGCATTACATGGGTGGTTTAGCCTTCAGGGGTTTCAGAACAATGGCAGATAAGTGGTGAGCAGCAGCCCCTTTCTGCCACAGTTGCATAGTGATCCACAGCTTTATCTACCTCCAGCCAGTGCATTCATGAGCTCCTTAAACAAGTAAATAAATGAATAAATGAATTTCTAAGTCCTTCTAAGAAAAGTCATTATATAAATTCCAAAGGTTGCTATTTTGCTTTGGGTCACAAATGAAACAGCTTATTTATTTATTTATTTACATTATTCTGTATATTTTTGGCATTGGACAGGAATAGTAAGATTTTGCAGATTGATACATACAGGCTAAAGGAAGATTTGTAAGAAAAATAATTCAGTTCTTATCTGTAATATGACTTTTTAGTAAGAATCACTGAGCACTGTTCTTCATCTCTTATAGCACCAAATTCACATGTAGGTCTAATGCTGAAAATAAATAAGCAGTGACTTACTCTATATGTGTTTTTTTGTGTATGTATAGTATGGCAGATAGTGGGGCAGATCGTCAGCTGGTGTAAATCAGCCTAGGTCCATTGACTTTAATGGAAACCTGCCAACTTACCCCAGCTGAGAATCTGATTATTGTTTTGCAAGTTCTTGCATTAAAGATAAGCATTCACATTCTGCTCTGTTACACTGGTGTAAGTGGGAGTAACTTCTCTGGAGTCTCTGGAGTCCTGCTCAATTTACATTACCTAGAGAGCAGAATTTCATTTGAAAACTTAATGACAGTTAAAGCAGTTTTTACCACTTTTCACCCCTTTTCTTTAAAAAAAATAAAAGTTAAAAAAAAAAAAAAAAAAGGAAGGAAAAAGAAGAAATATCAAGCTGTCATGGAAATTCTCAACTAAATCTTTTTTCTCTGACTCTCATTTGCAGGCTTTGTGCAAATAGTTTATTTGATTTGACACCTACTGCACAAAAGGTTGCCCCTTCTGTTCTATCAAGGCTGGTATCAAGAAAAGAGAAAAGAAAAATCGCACAGCTGGTAATACAGAGAACCCAAAAATATACAAAGACGTACCAGAGGGAATAGTCATCAACATAAAGTGAACAAGCACCCAGACTATTGATTACATGCTGCTCACAGAACACCAGGCATTTCTGCCAACTTCTTTCCACTCTTACACTGAGCTGCAGACAGCATGTTGTACTTTGCATCATCAGTTTTGATGAATAATGCACTGATAAACACTGCAGCCAATATTCTGGAGGAGCTGAGAAGCCAGATGTCATCTGGACCTCCAATAGTTTTAACCCTGGGTCTCTGACAGACACAGAAATAAACAGTAGACACGCACCACAGAATGGGCAATTCCTAAATGTGAGGTTAGGTACAATGTTAAGCTGGCAGGCACATGAAAAATGGACGGGCATTGTAATTCCTTCACAAGCTACTTCCAGAGGTGCTGAGACAGTGAGAAATCTAGCTGGTATTATCTGCTCACTGGAAAGACCTGCCAGGTGCAATGTCCAGGTTTAAGTTGGGGTACCCAGACAAAAGAAATTATGTTAGCTGCATTGGCTTGGTTCTGCAAGGTACTGCCTGGCTGCATTTCAGAGTGAGTGAAGGGCTCAGAGGACTTGGCACCTTGCAGAACTGGGACCCCTACTTGGGCAAGCAGGTGCATTCATCCCATGGCCATGGTTTTGATGCATTAGGATGGCAATCATCTGACTGTTTTACTAATAGACTAGACCCTTTCTGCTCATGGGGAGCCATGTGTGGTGATGTTTCTCAACCCTTAAACATCATTTGGCATTTATCTTACGTGTATCCTCAACAGTGAGGCTTGCCTTTTAGAAAAGCAGCCTGTGAAGGTCTCCTAGGTATACCCACTGATAAGGTATGTGTTCAGGGGATCTCAAGGCCTGTGAAAGTTTCAGAAGTGAGTCCTAGCAGCACCAGCTGCCCTTTAAAATTTCACACGATTTAGTAATATCATCTCTGTGATTATGCAGTTTTGGAAGTAAGCTATTCTACACACCCATCTCAATAATCCAAGGTCTCAGCATGCCACATAAGAGTAAAATTTATTTTTTTAATAAACGAGGGAAAAGGCTCTTCCTCCCCAGAATTACAGTGTAAAGGGCTCATTGCTAGCTCGAAATTCTGTTTAAAGAAGACCTGCTTATATAAAAAGCCAAATTAGGCTCTCAAAGGCTCAGCGTATGCCTAAGCAATGGAAGAGTAGTTTCTCTCTGCTGGCACTGCAACATCGCTAGGGTCAGGAAGCCCCCTCATGGTTTGCTCACCAGGAGGAGAGATGTATTATTTGAAGCATCCTAAATGTTCTGCTTTATTTTACCACCAGAATTTCCCAAGAAAAACTGCATGTAGAGGAGAATATATATAGCTTAAATATCAGGAGAGTGTTTTCCCTTTACTTTCTGTACTTTCTTTTACATCTGAGAAACTGTTCTTGGCATAGTTGGCAAACGTTCTAAGACATGCCCTACTCCTGCATTGAGGGGAAATCCAAAAATAGGCAACATGCTCCTTATAAATTCTATTTCTTTTTCATTCAGCTTGTCAAATAACCGACAAATGTGAAGCATGAATAAGGACCTCTTAAAGGTATGAAACAATCCAAGAAGAAAAACAGCATGCACCTGGGAAGTGGTTAAAACAAGGTAGCAGATCAGGAAATGCTTACATAGAGAAGGGGTAAGCTGCAAAAAGGCAGAGGCAGTGACTATAGTGGAATTTCAATTATGCTGACATTGATGGGCATAGCAGTAGTGGAGTCATTAAGGATGGATGCGTCTTTCTGAGTGTGGTACCAAACTGTTTTTTCGGTTTGAGGAGCAATCAACAAGACCAGGGGCTATTTTGGACTTAGTCCAAGGAAATGAAACTAGGTGAAATGAATAATATAGAAGATAATAAACCCTTAGGGCTAGGTTATAATATCATCAAATTGGAAACACTTCTGAAAATATTTGTGAATGGTTATAAAAGTACAGTAATTTTGAGGACGGAATGAGTTGAAGAAAGTTGATTGGAATCAACTGTTTGTGGACAATAATGGAAAAGCATGCAGTATTTAAGAAATGGAGAGACTGCTATTTCTATTCAGTTTATTAGAATCAAAGTCAAAATGATGGCAAAAACAAGCTAATGTGGCCTCAAAAAAATGTAATAAAGGTATCAAAGTGCTTCCCTTATTTAAAAGGCCAGGCATCCTTGAAAAATGGGAAGGTTTGGCAGTTTTAAAATGAATGAGAACAACATCAAGAGAATACCAACAATGAATAATATCTATTAAATATTTCAATCAAGACTGAAGCCAAGTTGCTCAAGTGTATGCATGCAATGTAAATGCTAAAAAAGAAGAAAAAAAAGAAAAAGAAAAAGAAAAAGAAAGAAAGATGATAATGAAACATGGAGCACTAGTTCATATTTATTTCCACAAATTAAAGAACCAGTGCTAAGGTTGCAATTCCCATGGCTTCAGCAGAGGCATGATACAAGTTAGGGCTCTTCAAGGACTGGGCCCTAAAGGAATCTGATGGTTGCTGGAAACCAGGATAACAACTCCTGTACAGTAAGAGTCTGATGCCACTTTTGTCTTGCTGAAGGCCATTTAGAAGAGGCCACATAAGAGTCAATACAGGGTCAAGGTTGGCAAGAAGAAGGTGGTTAATTTCACTTGCCATGACAACCAGGAAGATGTTAGGTGAAGCCATACGTCTTGATCCATGTGAATTAATCCAATGGCGCAGTCAAATGTTCAGAGAGGTGGTTCAAGCACATCCATTTTATTTCTCAGGGAACAACCTCCCACACACATAGTCAGGTACTCTGCCTCGGATGGGATGGCCACAACTTCCAGCTGAGTGGGGCAGTGACTTCTCCCAGTAAACTTCCTCAGTGCTTTGTGACTTTCCTATGTTTTCAGTAAGCAAAATCATGGTATCTTCTCCAGAGTGCAAATGTGTGACACCAGAGAGGACTTTTTTTTTTTTTTTTTTTTTCTGCTCAACTAGCGGTACAAAGAGCTACAAAGAGATTTAGCCAGAGCTGCCTGGCTAAATCTCAGCTTAGGAAGGAACTGAAGACATTGCTTTGTAAGAGTCTCTGCCAAGAGGTGGGAAGACAGTAGAAGCTTGAGAAAACAAGAGGCTGTGAGGTGGGTAAGGGGAATGTCCTGATGAGGGTACTTTGTCTTTTCTTGGGGAGAAAGAAGATGATGTCCTTGGTGAGAGCGTGCTGCAGTCAGCAGAGAGCCTGGCTGGGCAGAGAGAGGGCTGGCCATGCCTGGCTGAGCAGCACTTCATCCCCCCATGGAGACATGTTGTTCAGCTGGCAGCATCTCCTGCTGCTGTACAGAGCCCGTGACAGAGATTGCTTACAAAGGAGGTGCCAGAGCCTTGTCCATTCCTTCCCCACAGCCCTGCACTTCTCAGCCCAGATCACCAGCCAGACATGCCACCATGTCACCAATAAAGACAGGCTCCAGCTTTTTCTAATGTCCAGAATGGGTGGAACTACTTATTTCCTTTCAACCATGTAAGATGGAAAGCCCAAGATCCCAGCTTGCTTCTTCATACCCCAGATTTCAAAGCAGGACTCATGTTTAGCACCGAAGCTCCAAGACAACTCTTCTAATTTTCCATCATGCTTAAACTGAAGATTAAAAGCAGAATTTTCCCATGCTGCACCAAAGACTCACAGTCTCAAAACCTAGAAAGGAAACAATTAAAGTGACTTCTTTTCTTCAGCTACACATTTTGTGCTCCATTTTCACCAGACACCTTCAGAATACAAGACGACTGAAAAAAGAGAAAAGTGACAAGTGATCCAAATTGTATATGGGGACCTTGCAATTATGGGCTGGATTGTTAAAGGCATCCAAATATGAGCAACATCAATTCTTTCACTCACCATTGAGACTCCTTGGAGGTAGAGGATGATCCTGAGTGAAACTGGAGTTTATTGTATGAATCCTCTCCCCTCAAGCATTTTGGCACCTACCAAGCATCCCCCAGCTGTCGCCCAAGCCTGCCTTTCCCCTCAGCTGCTGCATTTCTGGTTCACATGGCCCGCTGGAGCTCACAGGCTCCCTGCTACCCTTTACTGCAAGTTGGCTTGGGTAAGATGGTTCAAACTGTGTTTGCAAAACCCACAAAACTCCATGTAAATTTCATCCCTGCAATAGTGATCCAAATTTCTATGATACCATAAAAAAATTAGTATAAAATCATGCATACCTGTGGAGGATTACTCGTTGCACAGGCATGGAAGCTGAGAGGAGGATGTAAAGGAGCAGGAACTAGTGCAAAAACAGCAACGGGGAGGGAGGGGGGGAGGGCAACATCCTTGTCTCTGGAAAATTCAGAACTATGAAGGCACTAACATATGTTTCCAAAGAAAATAGATACTATATACATTTTTTTTTAATGAAGTCTGGAGAAAATGAGCCTGTTGGTGATCCATAAAGCCCTAGAAAGTTCAAATAATGGTGTCCCTCCTTTTTCTCCAAACATCCATAGTAAGTGAGGAACAAAGAAAGGATTGCACGAGTGTAGAAACCAGGGTAATTTATTTTATTTTTTTCCAAATCCTACCACACAGTCTGCTTGCAGAGAAGAGCAAGCCCCAGCCTTTGTGACGGTAGAACCTGCCACATATTTGCCCTGGGTAATGAGCTCAGAGGAGGAGATTTGCAAGAAGACTTTGCATTGTTCGTGGAGGCTCTCGAGCAGAGGGAGGGTGGAATTCCATCTGTTCACTCCAGCGCGGTTCAGTGAGCTGCCTCACTTTTAATGGTTCACTAGGCTGTGACACTTAGCAGAAATTACGGTAAATGTTTTTTAAAACCTTTACATTATCATTTAAGAAGCCTCATGACAAGATCACTGAAAAGCTAACCCTTTGATCTCTGTCTCTTGTGAGGCTTTTTGTCTGATAATGGGGACAATGTAGCTTGTGCAGTTGAGGTTGGGTAATGTCTTGGTGTGCTTACGCTCATTTCACCCCCTACCTTCATGGCATTCTCCATGGTTTTTCTCACAGTCACACATATGTACAAAAATAGATTATTGCTCTTAAAATCTATTGTCACTTCAGCAGTTCACATATAGCTCTTCTTGTACTAGGGGAGCTGAGAAGCGGCTCATATGCCAGCTCAGATAGGAAGTACCCTATGTTACCGATCAGGTGGAATTCCACTTTGCCTGCTTGAGTGACTCTTTGAACAATGTAAATCATTAAGTAAGTCTTTGCAATGGTGCAGAAAGGTGGTGGGGGAAGGGAACTCTCTGTCTGGTGCTTGTTCAATGCAATTTCAGAGGAAGTCTGTTTATTTTCCATAAACCTTTGAAGAAAAACCAGTGGTAGACAACAAGGTCAATTTAACTTGAAATATAGGAATGGGAAGTCATGGTAAATTCTTGTGCACTTTGGGGTTTAATCAACATTTAGGACATTTTTACTCCCTCTGTTTTCACCTTACCTTCACTATTTTCAACGTTTTGTTGTACAAATCTGTCTTTGCCATCTGCAGGAAAGTCTATGGAGTGTCTACAAAGCTTGTAGGGACCATTTGGATGCTTTTGCTGCTGTTAGAATTGGCCCTATAAGTACCAAAAGAATTTTATTTTATTTTTTTTCCACCAAAGGGACCTACATATATATGATGTCAGATTCCCTACAAATCCCTGGCTTGCAGGGCTTTCTGTAGCCTTTCTTCTAGTCTAAAGGAAAGATTTACAGCTTCTTGAGATAGATGACCCCTTCTTCAACTGCACTATGCAGTCAACAGGTATCAAAACCAAGCAGCCTGAAAAAAAAAATGAGACTACATATTCCAGCCATTCTTACCTTCTCAAACCTTCAGGAATTAATTACTAAAGCCTGTTTTGCTGTTAGAGGATGACTATGAAGTATAGATTCAGATCTGTCTTTTTTTCCATGTATAGAAAGTTGTGTCTAATCCAGGCCATTGGTTTAGGCATAAGTTCAAGCCCTTCTTTATGTGAAGATAGAAAAGATATCTCTAAGAAAGAGATACCTTTTGAGGCTTAGGTTCTGAACTCAGATGTTATTCATAGAACTAGGTTCATTTTTTTCTCACAATTTACTGAGGAACATGGATCATCACGCTTTACAAACAGGATTTTAGCCACCATAAAGGAAAACTATGAAGTAAAATAGCAAGTCCAGAGAGTTCTTGCTATAGTTCTGTTATTGTGTTGGCTCCCTTGCTGAAAAACATTTGTTTTCTGCCTATAAGGTAGAATCTATGAGAAGAGCAGAAGGATGCTGAGACCACATAAGAGAAAGCTGGTAACTACTCACTGAGAGAAGACAGAAAGGTCATCAGAGAGGGGCAGGGAGAAGGAAGCGAGGGCTGAAGATGAATTTAAAACAGAAGAATACAATGCTTTGGACAAGCTAATGGTAATCAAGAAGAAGGAAGTAGAACGGCTGGTTGGGATTCCAGTTCTGAGCAGCGTCATGTAGTCCCTTCTAACCACTGCTTAGAGTAAGGCACTACTAATCTTGACAATTTGCCTGACACCTAATCCACCATAAGTAGACTAAGAGCAAGCAGCTAAATATGAGCACTAGAGACATGTTTTGCACTGTTCCTTGCATCATCTCCATGCTGCACTCTGCCCATGCTCCCAGCTCATTTGCCCAGCTCAGGAGCATCCAGGCCAGGGAAGCCCACACATCACATCACTCAAACACTGGTTGGCTCTGACTTGTCTCAAGCAGGAGCAGAGATGGTGAGAACCACCCCTCATCCCCCTCAGCTTTGCTGAAATTTAAGTCCAAATATTTCCTTTCAAGCAGTGCCCAAATCCCAGTCTTTTTTTTTTTTTTTTTTTTTTTTTTGTCTTTTTTTTTCTCCCTCTTGAGGATTTGCAAAAGCTCATTTGAACTCCAGTGTCACTGTACCGGTGCAGCGGCCAGTAAATGCTTTATGTTGCAGGGACATTCTACCTCTCAATCTAAAAGTGGAATTCTTTCTGCAGAAATATCCATATCTCATGAAGCTGGAAAAGCATGGCCAATATAGAGCAAATAAATCTATCTGCATGTGGACTTTGACTGGTATCAAACTGGCTCATTTATTGCCACAACTCTTTGCTGGGAGATTTTTGTTCTGCTGTAGAGCTGCTAAATTCCCCTTGAGTACTATTAGTGTTGCTGCTTTTTATGTCTCTCTCCATGACACTACTCAATGCAAGTTATAATTAACTCAGAGGAAGTAGAAGGGGATGGACTCTGCCTGTATAGGGGGAGATACATACAGAACAAGACAAAATAATGCTGAATAAACTTTGGGCTTTTTATTTTTCCCTGAACATTATGGCCTTGGTTATTTTTAGACCTCACCTTCCTACTCAGAGACAGCCCAAAGTTTGTCAGCCACAAACTACAGCAACCAGGACAGATTTGGGGGGCTGGGATAGGTACTCGAGTGACTTCACTTATAAGACCCTTGTACTGGCCTTTTGCACAAGACTGGTTTTAAGCTTTGGAGAACTACAGAAGGCATCCTTGGCTGAGGTCCCAGTACCAAAGGTGAAAATGTGTCTGTTTTTCAGCAACAGTGGACAATCCAGAGAACAATTTATTGTTTAACTATTAAAGACTTAAATGCCAAATGCAGGAGCTGCCATGACTCCCATAGAGTCCCACATTTGTACATGTACACCAAAGCTGAAGGGTGATTATGGGTCTGAGGCAGGCTGAGAGAGATAGCATAGCATTTCTGAAAGTACATGCACTTAAATAGGATCCCGATGAGGTTTCTTGAATCTTTGTAAACTACTGCATTGTGGAAGAATTAAAAGGTAGGAAAAACAAGAAACTAATGATCACATTGCACATGCTTTGCTCACAGAAATCATTTCCCTAGCAGCAAATAGCAAATGTTAATAGGATCTTACCATCAGCTCACAGAGTTCTTGGAAGTTGATAAGATAAAAATAAACTGTCCTGAGAACTTTACTGACTTTGACATCCCTCCTGCAGGTACATACAGCCACAAGTAACTTCGTACAGCTGACTAGAACTACTGAGTTTAGCAGGACCACTCACATGTGCACATTAGTCACCTGAGTCTCGATAATGTAAGCTCACAGTCTAAATAGTTCATACTTTTGAACTATTCAGAAAGTGAATTTCTGAACCAAGAAGCCATTTGAATAACTAGTGTGTTATTTTGATCTGCATTCTCATTTGAAAACTCATCATTATTTACATGATAAACATAAATGGTGCATTTGGAGTTGTTATGGTCCATCATGTAAATCCGTATTTAAGCATTATGAAAAAGAGGATTTGTGACTTAGTAGATCATATTAGCTTTAAAGCGGCTATTCCTGTTGATCAAATCTATTTTCTTACTGCCCAGTGTGCATCAAGTCCATGTGATAAAAAATCCTTATGACATATTTACTGCTGTGTGAAATGATGTGGTCATTTCTAATTTCTTTGTATTTTTCCTAAAATGCTCTAAGCAGCTTGGCATTCTCAGAGGAGAACAGCAGTCTTACTCCAGGTGGACCTAGTTTGAGCTCAGATAGGTGGCAGTGAGTGATGAGCTCCCACAGGTTTAACAAAGGTTCCCCAAGATATTTCCCCCCTCACTCAGTGATGTCCATGATGCTCTCTGGATACGTACCCATGTTCCCTTCACAAAAACATACCAGCTACATAAACTCATTTCCTGGTCAGAAAACATCCGCTCCAAGCTCCTATTTCCCCTGGTTTGAGCCATTATCCCACTGATCCATCACACTCTGTCATCCCACTGACCTGGTAGCATTTAGAAGCATTTAGAGGTGATCTCCTCATCCAGTGTCTGTTTTTCAAAACTGATTGAGTAGAAAAAAAAGTTGGATGGTCTCTTGTCACCATTGACCCCTGTGGTGCTTAGTTCTCCATCGGACACTAACCCTCCAGTGGTGGCTCAGCTAAACACCAGCTCTGCTCTGCCACAGGGACAGGCAGTCAGAGGCAGACTCATTTTCCTTTCTCTTCCCTGGGTGACAGTCCCACACAGGCAGATGAAGGTATCTCCCAAATGCCAGAAAGATCTCTACAGCTGGTTCTATAGGGAGAAGCACAAGACCTCTCTTGCACATGGTAGTACACATTTTTCTTATTTCATGCAGGGCCAAAAAGACCAGTTTCATTCTCCTTTCTGCTGCATCAAAAACATGCATCCAGAAAGGGCTGAAAATGTAAATTGAAGAGATCAGTCTTAGCATTTTGTTATGAGCAGGAAATTTTCCTGCTTGTCTCCAGCTGCAATCAAAAGATTATTTGCAGTTATCACAACCTTATTTATACTGCACGAAGTTTTTAAGGACTGTTAACAAGCTAAAGTTTTGAGGGTACTCTTAACTGCCACCATCTTGTATATTTTCTGTATATGCTTGGTGGGGGGGTAGAGGCAGATTTTTATCCTTTAGCCTCCTGCAGCAGCAGTATTCTGTATTCTTTCTACTCTCTCCACCTAGATCACATTTTTAAGGCTTGCTTTGCTGAGGGAGGAGAAATAAACTTCAGTTCAGATCATCAAAGATTTCTAGAAACTGATAGATTTAAGAAAGCTCATGCTTTGTTATTAAAGCTGAGGTTATCTTTGCAAAGCCTCAGTGGTTGTTGTCATTGGCACAAGCTTGTAGAAGACCCCACAAATCCAGTTTCCCTCTTCAGTGAGGACATCAAACAGTGGGGTGCAGCTGCGCTTTATTGACCTTGGATGAAATCTGTTGCAGTCTGAAACTGGGGGATGAGTCAGAGAGAATTAAAGGAACAAGAGAAAGGTAAAACAAGTGACGTTGCAAAATAAGGGCAATATTCTACCTAGCAGATGTTCTGCATTCATACAACTTGTTATCTTTGTTTAAATGTCTGAATCAATGCTTTTGCTTTAATAAACAAAACAGGTGCAAAATTTGCAGGTAAGTGTTAGGAGTGAGTGTCAAGGCACAGCGAACGATCTGCATATCTCTTGGGACTGTGTTTTTTGGTCCAGGATGGGAAACCTGTTGTTAGAATTGTTCCCAGATTATATCCCACTGGCCCTGATTACCTTGACATTGGGGAAATGTCTCAAGGGACGCAAATTGCCTAGAATCATCTGAAACAGCTGCCAACAACTGTGTTTCTATGTTATTACAAAAGCAATCTCCCTTCCCAGGAATTTGATTTGCAAAGATAGAGAATTAATAGAAACATAAAGCCAGGTTTTAAAATAAAATCAGTTTCCAAAAATCAGGTGCACTGTGCTGGTACCCTTTTTGACACAATTACCCCTTATGATCTCAAATGGGAATAACTACAGAAGTGACTGCCACAAGACAGTACCTGCTTATGAAAAATAAATTTCTCCCTTGAATTTAGGCAGGCTCGAGTCAATATTTCTTGCAGAAGAAATCTCTCCTTTAAGCTCAGTATATTTTCTGGAACAATGGATATTGAATTGTGTCTGTTAATATAATCACTTGACATCTACCGTTTTGTATATTTCGTGTTCCAGTGAAACCTTCCCTGTATGGCTAATGAAATAATTTTTTATGTTCTCAATAATCATTATTCTCTTTAATGAAAAGTTAGGGCAGATCTTTCAGTCCTTACATGTGGGACTAATTTCTACCCTCACATTACTTTCTTGAGTAACTTAAGCTGGCTTGAGTGAATTAAAGTTTGGTAGGGATGGATTGTTCATAACTTAAGTGCTAATTGACATCTATTTCAGAACATGACATTCCAGAATAAACCTTACTTTAAGACATTAATGCAATTATGGTTTTTATAACAATTGGTATAATTATGTTTTGGGTAATAACTGATAAGTCGTTGTAGTGGAATGTAATGTAATGCTTCCTGCCAGCTGCCTTCAAAAATTCTCTGTCAGAGACAGTGAGAAAAATCTGTCCCGAGTCACATAAAACATCTCCCACAAACACTGTGAAATAAGAGAACAGGGAGCAGAACTCTTCTGCCTTTTAATTTTGAGGCACGACTAATTCTTGTGTTTGAAAACTTTAGATTCTTAGTATCGCAAATCAAACAAATTGTCTCATTTCAACATCCTTGCATCAGAAAATGAGCCAGGTCCAGATACAGGAGTCTGTCTAATAGGTGATTAATAGCTAAAGTGAGCTGCTGGTGCTTTATTTCCTATCCTCTGCTCTGTCTCCTCTTTAACACTCAGGTAACTGTCAGAAATGGACCTAGCTATTACAGATGACAAGGGGTAAATGCCTTCATGTTGTCCTCCAAAGGTTAAGGTTTACCAACCTCAGTTGGAAGCCACAATCTCCAATAACCATTAATCCACTAAACTCCAGTGCGAGTGAACATATTTATGACTGCAGTCACTAAAGGGTGAAATAAAGATTAGTTTTTAGTTAGGAACGCAAAGCTTTTTAGATCAATACAGACCCACTGCTGAAATCAATCTAAAGTTTGGAATTTTTAAGTAAAGATTTACTAGGCTTCCTTGTACAGTTAATTTTCCAAAGGGGGAATAGTCTCAGCAATGTTACATAGTAATCAAATTGAGTAAACACTAGTCAGTTCGTAAACTGACCCCAGTTATGCGCATAGCAAATGAGTGTACAGCAATAAAAACACCCGTAACGTGGACAGTAAATTTGCCAATAAACAGGTAAAGCCAAAATGCACATATAGACTAACATGATAAAATATTAGTAGCTACATTTGCCTATTTGAAAACATAAATAATCAATAGACATTAATAATGAAGTTGTTCGTGCGTTTCTTTATTACCGTGCATATTAAGTGTTTCAATTATTTCTACTTAGTTTGATAGATAAATGTATATGCACGTTTTATGCCTTGAAAAGAATATAGGATTACTCTTCAAAACAAAAGCTACTGTTTAGATGAAAGAACAAGTGGACTGGAAATATACTGCTTGTTATACCCCTCTGCCGTTCATGTTTGATGCATGTATACAATTTATTATGCAATTTCTTGAGATTTGACAAAGTAATTGTCTGGTAAACCATAGCTTTAATGATGGTTTTTCTGCTTCATACAAAAGGTCTGAAGGTAGTGTAGGAAAATGATTTAATAGATCAGTGTCTATAAATGCTGCTAATGTGTATTATATATATATGTGCTATGGTAACTCAAGTTATTTTCTGAGTTACCGCACAATATGTTGTGAGATTCCATGTGGTAAATTCATTTTTTTGTCATCAGAGCTACTGCATGAAATCTTATACGTTGAGCTGTAACTTCCAAAATAACTCGGGTCAGTGCCATAGCTTCAGTCTTGGTGTCTGTCACTGGCAGTTCCTGACAGTGGACCAGGGGCTGTGAAGAAGCCCAGATGTAATAGTATCACCACGATAGCTTAAAAAGCCAGAATTTCCACTGTTAATCCCATTTTAAAGGGTTTGTTGCCTGGCAGTTAAAATCCATTCAGGTCTGAAACCAAAGTCAAGGTGCAATATATAAATTTTCTTTTAATCATATTCATTTTAAATCATCACAGCTATTCTTGAGATAAGGAGAACAGAAATCCTAAAGTTTTATTATTTTGAACACTTTCACAGTCTTTCGTAACTAAAATATGTCTAATTTTAAAAAATGAAATTTCTCAGTAGAGGGATGTTTTTCATTTTGCCTGTCTCCCTGTTTTATCATCGGTAAAAGACTATTGGCCAGATTCATAGCTTGTGTGAGCGAGCACTGAGTCCACTAGGACCATCCCTTTACATCAGCAATGAACCTTTGTCTGCTGATGAGCGGTCCTTGAATTAAGTTAAAATGGAGCCCCTTTTTCATCTCTCTCCAGTGTCACTTCTCAGCCCGAGGATATTTGGGATGTTTATTTATACCTTGGTGTAAATGAATAGGAGGCACTGGGCATTCAGGAAGATGTTATCTCATGAGCAATAGGTACCTGAAAATCACCAAGGCAACTTGAGCCAAAGGAAAAAAAAAAAAAAAAAAAAAAAAAAAAAAAAAAAAAAAAAGGAGATGAAGTTCTGGTGGCTGGGCTCTGACACCAAACATTGCTTTATTCTATTTCATCTCCATTTTTTAGAATTAATAATACCTACCCTAATACTTACTTTTTTACCTCCCATATACAGCTCATGCACACGTTTGATTGTTGATGACATCAAAGACTAAAGTCTCCTCTTAATCCTCTGGTAGAACAGAAATAGAGCTAGTATTGACTTCCTCACATTCCCCATTTGTCACCGTGGAAATATTTGAAAAGGTGAGGGGGAACAATTTCCAGCTGTGAATGGTTGGTATTTCTTTCATGCCAAAGCAGACCACAGATGATCTGCTTGTATTCCAAGACAATGTCACTCAGAGCCAAATACAAGGACGTTTTTATTATGTGAACTAGATGCTGGACTGAAGCAGCTGGCTGGGGATACACAGGGCCTTGCCAGCCATTCTGTGATGACTTCTTTTTGGTTTCTACTGCCTGGGCCAGATTCGAACCAGGAAGCTGGGCACAACTGTCCATTTTGCTGAGGAGCAGAAAAACACTCCAGTAAAGTAAAGGGATTATTTTCCTGCTCCCATTTTCTCCCTAGGCAAAGTATCTGGTACCAAAGTTACATCTTTCCTGAACCTGATGAAAAAATATATTTTTTCAGTTCTATGCCTACCCTGGTTTCTTATTCTGCAACTGGAACTAGTGAAGAGAAGGCAGAGGTCCTTGTTTGTCTGGGTAGCTAGTTGGGCTAGGTCTGAGCTGCTGCTGGAGCTCACCAAAAGCACAGTGCCCAGCTCGTGAGGGTCACTGCCAGTTAGGGGAATAATGCTTGACCTTCACTGGCCACACAAAGTTAAAGATTACCTGGTTTTAATCTCATGTAGCTCTGTCTCTAGGTTCTGTTTTGTTTTGTTCTCTCAGCAAACTAGCTAACTTGAGTAAGCAGTTTCTGACTCTAAAAATACATTTTGGAATACAGGGGAGAAGGACCACAGGGAGAAAACAATATTGACTCTTTTCACAATGGTTAACAGCTCTGGTTACTGAGAAAGTGATGATACATCATCTCCATGGGGAGAGCTCTCCTTCTTTCCCTCTGCAGCAGAACAAGACCACACTATTCAGGCACAGCCCTATGGGCAGCAGCCAGGTCAGGAGGCGCTCTGTGTTGTCTTAGAAAGATGGTGTAAAGCAAGGGGAGACCATAAAACTTAACTTGCATTTCCTCTGCTTTTTTATACTTTTGTTTGGTTTTGTCCCCAAAATCATGCTAATGGAGAAATGTCTGGGTAGTCAAAGTCAAAGATACATTTTATTTTAATTCATTGGGAGTCAACATCCAATGAGTCCTCTCTACTACATCCAAAGGGAGGAAACAATCTTGGGGCAGTGGAAAGGGAGTACTACAGAAAAGTTTTTTGTCCCCTGAGTACTTAGTTGTGATGGAGAACAAAAGTCTTTGTCAGCAGACTTTGCTTGAAAGGGAATTTAAAATTCTTTGCAACTCTTCTTTCCCTTAAAAATGGTTAGTGCTCCTTTGGGGCTTGTGAGAGCCATGTTAAACCTACAGATTATGTATTAGATCAGTACCAAAACATGCCCTAAATCTTCCCACTGCAATCCAGCTTGTTCCTGTTGCTCTGAAACTTGCTGTTGTTTCTCAAAATGCTGCCTCAAGAAACCAAGCGACTGGGAAGGAGCACTGTCCCGCACGGAGGCTGCTCCCTACAAAGCCTGACCACCACTTTGGAGAGGCTGCAGTGCCACTTACCACCACCGTGTCCTCCTCCTTGTTTTGCAGTGAGTCCTGTGTGCACCAACCTGGGAAAACTTGGCCAAACCAAGTGGTGAATGCAGAGACGTGTCCCATGTCAGGAAAACAGTCCCTTTCGACAGCGCACTTAAGAATACACTTTGAGAAATGCTTAAATGCTTTCCTGAACAGAATTGGACTTAAGCACAAGAGGGTATCCTTTAATTTGGACTATGGTGCAGACACAATCGCTAAAGCTCGTATTGTGTGTCTGAATATCAAGTCCCAGAGCGTAAGCTCTTCCGAGTGATGGTTAAAGGGTTCCTAGTTGTAGCACGGTTCTGTACAGAAGGATTTGCTTAATCCACCTTGCTTTTAGATTGCAATTTTCCCAAGCTTAGCTGCTTCTTTTAACAGTTCTGAGTTCTGCACCCACCCCCCCCCCTCAAGTTATTTTAATAATTCTTTCAGAAGCAATACCTTATATTGTGATTTTTCAGAAGCTACCAGTTTTCTACAAATTTTATTCATGTCATCTTGATTGCACAGCATTGAATTGAATGACTTTATCTTTTTATGTGGTTCACCCTGTTGCCTTTCTGGGGACTGGGAGAGGAGGAAGAACAGTTTGCCTTTCAGCACTCTTCAGATCACTCACGTGGGGTCCAGTTTAGCATCTCCTGCTCCACCACCACCATAACTTTGGGTAAGCTGGGCAAAAGTCTGAATACCTAATGGTATTATGACACTTAGTTGCAGAAATTATTCTGCTCTGCATATATTCAGGCATAGAAACAGTACTTCAGGGTATGGCTATGTGCATAAATAAAACCAGCCAGCATTTCTGGAGGAATCTCAAACCACTAGGCAAGCACCAATTAACCAGGACAAAACACAGGTGATTAGGATGCCTGTGACACCTCTGGGGCTGGTTGTGCCAGCCTCTAGAGCCACGCCATTGCAACAGCCATTGGCATAGCAAGCATAATGGGATACATTCAGAAATTCCCAGCTAGGGGTGGAGCTGGGCAGATGTGCTCAGTGGGGTAGATGGAGACCGCAAGTCGGAAGCGCCTTGGACTGCACTAATGAAAACCCTTTTTAGCATTTGTTAACTGAAGCACGGAGATATTAAAGGCTGCACCTGGGTCAACAGTGCTCCATCTATATTACTAGAACCACGATAACTTCTGATTTCAGGACTGTCTCCCTCCCGGCTCCTTGCAAGTCCTCACAGCTTCTTGGTTTCCAGGGCACTGACCTCCTTGGGGAACATGAAGACACCAGAAAGCACTGGATGATTCCCAGGTCTAAACCCCAAAGCGTGCAAGCAAGTACAGGTACAATCACCATTCAGTAGTGAGAATCCAGATGTCCAGATTCATGGGCTCTATCCTCACTGCAACATCCTGCAACCTTCCCCTCCTGTCCTGTTCCTAAATACACTACCTGGCAATGGATTAAAGGATTTTGTCTATACATGGGAAGTGATGCCAGGCCTACCTTCACAAGGGCAACCTTATGAACTTCCATATCAGAAACTCCACAGTGGATTATACAACATTTGGCATGAGTAGCAGTGTTATAGATAACACCCAGTACTTCTGTTGATCATCTTTTTGTAAAGTACTTGTATGACAGTAGGGACCTACACGCCCAGAGTTGTCCCAACAACTAGTACAGCATGTTGTCCAGCAATGACGATGCAATTTATTTGTAGTCCTTACCTTTCTGGGAGGTCCCCAGAATAACTTTCTTTTCCTGTGGGAGAGATACCCTCCACGTATGGGTGAGCACTATCAACCAGTCATGTCTTTCCCACTATTTGAAATGCAGTAGTGGCAGAAATGCAAGCTGTTGAGGGAGTTCAGCAGGTCAGAATATGTGCAGAAAGGTGACTTCTATACCCCAAAGAGTGAAGCCAGCTGAAGCTCTGTTTCTGACAGCAGTCTCTGTGACAGAGGGGCTGCTGTTCAGATTTGACATTTACTTTTGCTCTTAATAATTAAGATCCTGTGCACATAACTTGTTGATTTTGGAGCTGTGCTGGGGTATCAATCTCAATGTATACTGCAACAATAAAACATGCAACTTCCTCCTCCCCCCCCCATCTGTTGTATTGAGGTATGTTTCATATTTCAAGCATAGATAATAAAAAGGGTTTCAAAACTTTTATATATATATATATGATTACTTTTATTAAAAAGCGTTTCCCTTGCTTTTTTTACTGTTTGTTCCCTGGGATTTAAAAGGCAATGCCTTATATTTTCTTGATGAAACCTTCTTCTGCATGAGGACCTCTTTCTGGAAACACAAGATGTTTAGTTCCCTTTGCAGTACTGATCTCTCTACTTCAAGTATATGCAATGAGGCTTCAGGAACCAGAGTCTGCAGGGGAGAGAGGAGAGGAGATGAGGGAAGACAAAGCACAACATCTACTAACATCTGGTCTCCAAAACATGAAAGCATGGGACACTGTCCTCCATTATGAGGGAATCTTGCTGAGGGAAGGAAGGCTCAGGAGTTAGCAAGTGTTCTGTGCCTCAGGGGAGATGCTCTTCACTCCCAGCAGTTTCCCTCAAGTCTGTGATGCCATTAGGTTTATAAGCTAGAGGTACAAGGTCCCCGTTTAAACCAAATGGCAAGTACTAGTTTAGCTGCGCAGGGGAAAAAAAAAAAAAAAATTTACACGGCACAGGTCTGGGAGTAACCAGAGAAGAAAGAAAACACACAATTTTCTGCTGACAGCTGCTGCCTGTAAGAGGTGAACTTTAATCTACTTTGCAGATATAATGTGTAAAATTTTGAAAAGCACCCAAGTGAGTTAGAGGCTCTGAAGTCTCCCTTCAAAAGTGCCCACGTCCATTTCAAAAATAACAAACTCTGGACTTTTGTAACTGTTTGTCCAATGTGGTATAATTCAGAAAGCTTTGTGGCAGAAAGTTAAAAATTTGTAATTCATAAATGACCACAAATCATATTCATAAGTAAGACTGAACTTTATTTTATCTTCAATTAGTGTAACAAAGTTAAATGAATATTAGACAGGCCTTTGTACTAATGTGAAAAACAAACCAGTATGCTGAACCAGTCCCAGAAACTTGACATATTTTGGCAGCTTACAATGGTATAAGAGTGTGTGACATATCACTCAGTGAAAACTGATACAAAACCCCTTGGGGATTATTTACAGCCATTACAGCAGTAAAGTTCAGCAGCAGAAGCATAACATAAAAATTGTTCTTCCCATCTACTACAGTTGGGAGACACCTAACATGACTGAAAACACCAGCTACTATAAAAAAAAAAAAAAATCTTATAATTCGTTGTCCTGAATGGGGCCAAAATCTGGGTGGCCAACAGGGTACGGCTGGAAGGAAGGGAAGGCTCAACAAAAACAAAACAAAGAAAATGGTTTTAGACAAAACATATGATGGTGCCATTCTTTTGGGAAGAATACCATGCCATAAAACACCAACTGTCTAATTTCTCTTGAAAATGTCTTGCAGAAAGAAATGACCTACAAGGGAGGAGGAGGGGAGCTATCTGGTGAAGCAAAAAGGAAAGGTATGGCAGAACTTCTTGTTTAAGGTCACCAGAAAACAAATAAAAACGAAAACTGCCTTGATGCCTTTCAGTTCCAGTCCTTTGCATTCCTGAGCAATCTGACTCTGACTTTGTAAATGTGCTGGCATCCTTGGCCAAGTAAAAGAGAAAGACCATGAGACCTGGCATTCAAAGTCCTGCACTCCTGGTGTGTAATTTAATAGCAAAAGCCTGAGTATTATCTGGGAAATGGGATGGGGCTTGTGGATTTCACATCAGGTAAAACTTTGTGTAAGTGTTCACTCCAGCCTTCTTTCACGTGCATTTCATTCAAGGGCATACATCCCACTATTCTTTCTTTTTTTTTTTTTTTTTTTTTTGACCACTGGAGGTTTGTCAACAGAAGATCAGAGCTATATATGTGAGGGTCCAATATATCATCAGATAAAGTGTGGAGAACACGTCCTCTACCAAAATGCCCCTTGGTGGAAAGCAAAAGCTCAAAGTGCCTACCATGAGATCACCTCTGCTTGTTACAACTATAAAGGAGCAAAAACCAAAGACAAAACAAAGCCCCAGTGCATGGGCTGTGCACGTTTCTAGGGTATCAGATCTGGCAGAAAGTTGAAAGGTTACGTTTGTGAAATAGCAGCTGCTTTCCTGCCATTTGATTCAGGCTTCTGCATTGCAAAGTCTCGAAACCAAAAGACAAATCTGACAATATGCTAATCTTCCAATAAAAAAAATGTGACTTCTGAACCCTTATCTGTTGAAGAGCTGACAGTGAAGTTCAGAGACGGTTGTCTAACCAGACAAAACGATAGAGAAAATATGCCTTCAAACAAGATCATAAATCTTGAACAGTGCAGGGGAACAAATGTAAAGGGAACATTTTACCACCAACACCATTTAGTAGCCTTACTTTCTTTCTCTCCCCTCCACCCCTCCAGCCTCATCACAGTTGCAAGGAAGGAGGATGCATCCTGTCGGAGCAGTAATGTAAATACAATGGGGGGGGCTGGGGGGGGGACAATATATCGGGTACTGAAACCAGACATTATCTCCATCGCATCCCGGGGGGGGAGAGCAGAGACACAAAACAAATCCTGTGCAACCTGAATACAACAGACTACCCCCCCAGCAGCACACACACACACACACTCACCCACAAAAAGTTTGCATATTGCACAGGGCGCTTGAAGATCATAAATCTATGCATGAGAAAGATGTAGTGGAAATTTTTGGGGGGATTAGAGTTTATTTTTGTCATCTCTGTGAGACAGCTACTCATTCATCCAGATCACAGCTAAGAAAAAAGCTGGTCACAGAAATTAGCAGTTTCAGCTCAGCAGCAAAGTCGCCAGCCTGTGAAGGCAGAGAGAAATTGACTAATTAGCAATGCGCACTAAAACTTGACGGTTCTTTATAGAGAGAGAGAAGAGAGAGGGAGAGCGAGAGGGAGGGAGGCAGAGAGGAGGGGGGGGGGGGCTCGCTTTTTCCCCTTCTTTCTTCCAAAGATGTTTGAAATCGCAGTCATTTACGCTCGACAATTTTTACAATAGCCTTGAGCCATAATTTTGCGAGTCTCTCCAGCATCCATCCCCCTGTATGGTCTCTCTCCACTGGCCATGCACGACCGTTTCTCTCCCCAACCGTGGATTTCCTATTACTCTCGTTACGACTCACTGAGCCCCAGGCCCAAGGATAATGATGTGTTGTTTCTTGGTAGCATAATTTGTCACACGTACATTTTTTCTTCTTCTTCTCTTGCAGAAAGCTCTGCGCTCTCTCTCTCTCTCTCTTTCTCTCTCTCTCCTTCTCTCTCTCTCGTACATTTTCTTGCTGTTGCTAATTCATGGTGATCAAATGATGTACGACAAAATAAATTGTAAAGAGTGACTGCTCCGAGTTGGGAACCAGAAGGTTTTTTTTTTTCTTTCTTTCTTTTCTCTCTCTTTTTTTTTTTTTTTTTTTTTTTTTTTGAAGGAGCGAGCAAACCTTTAAAAAGGAAGGACAATTGATTTTTTTTTTGGGGGGGAGCTTAAGTGAACCTTTACTTTGGCAGCCGGTTGTGGAGCAGGTAAGTTTCCGGCCTTGTGTCTGACCGTCTCCGTGCATTTTTCTTGTGTCTCCCGATGTGTTTGTTGTCGGGGGAGAGGAGCGGGGGGTGTGTGTGTGTGTGTGCTGGAAGTGTGCGCGGGGGGGGCAGTTGTGTAACAAACGCGTTGGCAGAATAAACTCCCAATTGCAAGAAACGGGCAAAAACGAGGAAGAAAGAAGGGGAGGGAGAAAGAGGAGGAGTGTGAGTGTGTGTGTGTGTGTGTGTGTGTATATCTGTGTGCGTGTGCATGTATGTGTGTGTGCGGTGGGGAGGGGGGGGGGGATTGACCGGGTCCGCTTAAAGGGGGAGGCTCCGGGAGGTTTTCTCTTCTCCCGGCGGCGGGGAGCGGGGCTGAGCGGCGCCGGGGCAGGGAAGCGGTCGGAGGGAGCCCCCGGCAGCGCCGATAAATGGGGCGGGGGGGCGAGGGCAGGCGGCGGCGGCCCGGCGCTGGCGAGGAGCGACGGAGCGCGCTGCAATGGCAGGAGCGGGGCTCGGCGGGATCCCGCTGAGGAGGAGGAAGAGGAGGAGGAGGAGGAGGACGAAGGAGGAGGAGGAGGAAGAGCAGCAGCGGCGGCGGCGGCGCTCCCCGGGGCGGGATGCGGCCAGCGCGGGTCGGTGGCTGCGCAGCCCCCGCAGGTGCGGCCCCGCCGGCCCCTTCCCCTCCCCTGCCGTCCCTTCCCTTCCCCTCCCCGGGCCCGGAGCAGGGGCAGCAGCAGGAGGGGGGCTCCCGGCCGGAGCGGGGCCGCCGGGCAGGGCCCCCCCCGGTCCTTCCCCCAACTTGAACTTCACGCAGTTACCGGAGTTACGGCGGCGGCGCCGTCTGCGGCGGGGCCGGGCTGGGCAGGACAGCCGGGTCCGGGGGGGCTACCTCCTCCTCCTCTTCCTCCTCCTCCTCCTCCTCCTCCTCCGGGGCGCGAAGTACCTCAAAGCCTCCCAGCCGGGGCGGAGGAGGGGAGGTGTGGGGGGCTCAGCTCCGTGCCCCCGGCCCGGGGATGGAGCGGGTCCCGGCGCCGGGAGTTGCCAAAGCCGGGGCGGGGTGGGCTGGGGGGCTGCGGGCGGGGATGCAGCGGGCTGCCCGCCTTCCCGGCGGAGTTTCAGCCACTTGCTAGTTTCTCCGGCCGCGACGAGGAGTTCGGGGGGTTATTTGGTGTGTGGTTGATTGCTCGGGTTTGGGGTTGGTTTCTTCCCTTGTGGCTTTTATTTTATTTTATTTTTTTTGGCGGGGGGTCAGCTTTGCAAACGTCCCCGGCTGCCTCGCTCCTCCCCTGGAGAGCAGCCCGGTTTGCACCGAGGAGGGAAGAGAAAGGGGTGGTGGTGTGTGCGTGGGGAGGAAGCCCCCAGATAAATCCCCTCCGGCCATCCCAAGTTGTAACCCCCCCCCCCCGGCTCCCCCGAGCCAGCCCGTGGCCGGGGGTCGCCGCCCAGCGGGGGCTGACTCGGCCGGCAGGGGGTCGCCCTGCCCCTCCAGGCGTGCCCAGCCAGCCTCCATGTGTCCTGCAGGCCTTTAAAGCTGTGTGTTTATTGTTGTGTCGTGTGTCGTCCCGTCCTTCCCCCCCCTCCCACCTACCCACCCCACCCCGACCCCCCCTCCCCACCCCTCTGCCCAGGTTGGAGGAGGGTTTAAAAGGCAGGTGTGCCGGAGGCCGCTCGCCATGTCCAGATCCGGGGACAGGACCTCCACCTTCGACCCCAGCCACAGCGACAACCTGCTGCACGGCCTCAACCTGCTGTGGAGGAAGCAGCTCTTCTGCGACGTGACCCTGACGGCCCAGGGCCAGCAGTTCCACTGCCACAAGGCCGTGCTGGCCTCCTGCTCCCAGTATTTCCGATCCCTCTTCTCCAGCGGCGGCGGGACCGGCGGCCACCCCCACGCCCTGGGGCTGGGGCCCGGCGCCCAGGACGGGCTCGGGGGGCCGCCGAAGGAGCCGCCGCCGCAGCCGCAGGAGGAGCCCGGCACCCCGTCGTCCTCCCCCGAGGACAAGCTGCTGGCCAGCCCGCGGGCCATCAACAACCTGGTGCTGCAGGGCTGCTCGTCCATCGGGCTGCGGCTGGTGCTGGAGTACCTGTACACGGCCAACGTGACCCTGTCGCTGGACACGGTGGAGGAGGTGCTGTCGGTCAGCAAGATCCTGCACATCCCGCAGGTCACCAAGCTGTGCGTGCAGTTCCTCAACGACCAGATCTCGGTGCAGAACTACAAGCAGGTGTGCAAGATCGCCGCCCTGCACGGCCTGGAGGAGACCAAGAAGCTGGCCAACAAGTACCTGGTGGAGGACGTGCTGCTGCTCAACTTCGAGGAGATGCGCGCCCTGCTCGACTCGCTGCCCCCCCCCGTCGAGTCGGAGCTGGCGCTCTTCCAGATGTCCGTGCTGTGGCTGGAGCACGACCGGGAGACCCGCATGCAGTACGCCCCGGACCTGATGAAGCGCCTCCGCTTCGCCCTCATCCCCGCGCCGGAGCTGGTGGAGCGGGTCCAGTCGGTGGACTTCATGCGCACCGACCCCGTCTGCCAGAAGCTGCTGCTGGACGCCATGAACTACCACCTGATGCCCTTCAGGCAGCACTGCCGGCAGAGCCTGGCCAGCAGGTGAGGGGCGACACGAGGGGACGGGGGGGGCTCCGCCGACACCCGCAGCACCCCTGGAGCCGGTGCCAGGGCGATGCCGGCCGGGCCTGCCGAGGGGCCGCAGGGTGGAGGGAGGTGGGGGCCTGCTGTAACGAGCCCTCACAGGCTGATTTCTCTCCCCCCACCCCTAATTTTTAACAAGGAGTTGCATCTTCAGGGCGTCCTAAGCCACAACACCCACGTCCTAAATCCAGATAATCCTTGTTGTTATATACACCTATATAAATAACTGCGTTATCCGCGCACGCCCCCTTACTGCTGGTGTTCAGGTGATGTCCGCGTTGTGCAGGGAAACTTGTGACTTCATAGTCCGGATGGCCATGGCCTGTCAGTTGTTTTCACTTAATAAGGTGATGAACCATGATGTCAGAGATTGGCAATATGAGGTTGGTGTTGGGAACTGAAAGCACAGCATAGAGTTTAATGAATAGTAAATATACCCGAAACGAAAGAGGATTTTTTTTTCCTCCGTTTAAAATATGTTTATACTTCATTTCATTCTGAAATGGAAAGATAATACCATCTTCCAAGTACAGTGTCACGGTGGCACAGAAATCAACGCACACTTTGAATGAGATATTCAGCCTTTTAACTAAGAGGTGGCTACTCTTAATGACTTAACAGTAGCAAGAAAAAATAATACATTATCTAAAATATTTAACAATGTGCTCCCTTAGCATTAATGCAGAGGATTGTTTATATCTTCATGTAAGAGGTACCTCAATGATTTAACTTCAGAAATGCTCTGCCTTCTTTTATTATCTCTAGCTAGCTGGCTCTGTTAGTGTTTTGTCGTGCTTATCACCTTGCTCTCTAACCGATTCTCACTCCTAAACCCCACAATAAAAAACAAACACCAGCATTTTGCAAGGTGAAGTGTTGCTGAGGTGCTGCTGTTACAGCTGGCGTGTACCCTCTGCATTTCAATATTCAAAACCATCGACTTTAAAAATGCAAAACCCGCCACCGACTTGTTAGTCAAGATTCTGCACGCCACCTGGGGCATGCCGGGGCTCCTGTCCTGGTGGATTGCTGAGATACCAGCCTGCTTGGTTCAGTGAAGATACCTTCCAGCTTCACTGGTCCATATCATTTGAAGGATATGTAGTGGTGTTCTGACCACTGAATGCTTACAAGTGTCATGGATGCTGCAAGAATCTGATACTCTGGTGCTGGAAGCTGGCTTTTCGTAAGCGGGAGCGCACACAAAAGGAGCGTATTTGAGACCTAGATTAGATTCAAAGTTGCGTTTCCTTAATAGCTTATGGGGGAGTCCAAATATCACCATTATTTTTGTCATAGGTCTGCACGTATGTGCAGATAATAGTATTTCAGGAGACCCTTAACAGCGAGAGATGGTAACACGCCATCACCTTTGCAACTTCAGCATGTGTTCAATGGCAGCATTGTCACTGGCTTCTGGTGATTGAGTTCTTTGGTGTTGTTGAAATTGAAGGGAAAGCATGCAGATTTCTTTTCTTTGTAAACAGGCATTAGAACTCCCTCAAAATGTTAGAATGTTGGAGATGTTGAAATACTCTGTGATACAAAATATAATTGGTATATTTTAATTTAAGGTCCTGGGAATTTGTAAAGGTCACGAAGGCCCATTTTGAATCGTAATCATTTTAAGATTTAGTCAGGCTGCAAAAAGGTACAAACGCCTTCTTAAGCATGAATGAAAAAACAAAAAAAAACAAAAAAAAAGCATACCCAGGACGATAGAAATTTCCTAAATTGTGTTTTGTCTTACCCATGGTGTCTCCAAAGCTGCAATTCTGACAGGTTGATGTTCAGTAAAATTTTATTTTAGGAAAGAAAATCTGCAAAGAGTTTCTTGAGTTACTAATTTGCAGAAACAAATCTTAAAAGTAACTGAACAGTTAAATACCTGTGTGAATAGATAAAAATTATTTCACAGAGAAGGACTTTTAACTCAGATTACCTGTTCTGTGAGCAATGATGACCTCGGTAATTTAGAATTTTGTTTTATGAAGCTTAATGAAAGGTCATTCACAGAAGGCTCACATATCTTTAGAAAGAGATAAATTGTTCCTCTTGTGTGGTATAATATATACTGCAGAGTACAGTATATGTTAGTGAGAAATGCAAGCAGCACGGAGCTGTAGTCACCTGCTGACAGCGTATAGAAGAAATTAGGAGAATTGCACTCAGAATGAGAATTTGCTAATAACTTTTCTGCCTTTTAAAAACTATATATATTCTTTTCAACAAGCTACTTAAAAAAAAAAAAAAAGCGTACCTGTGTACGCTTTTTATTTTTTTTATCCACAACCATTTTGGGGTACTTTGGAATTTAGCCTACTTACATTTCTTAAACAAAATGAGTGTAATGGGAAGCCTAAAGTAAGGTGATTCTCTTCTGAAGTCTAAACAGGAATAGCACTGTTATTTTATTATTTTTTTTTTTCTTTAAGCTTCTTCTTTATCTGCTAAATCACATGTACTCACCTTCCTGACAAAGACAAGTTTTTGCTATTGCCAGGGCTGAAGGACTATGGACAGCAATTTTGGATCATAATCCAGTCTGTGCACTGTGAGCAGAGTTATTCATAACGTTTGTGTTACAAGTGCAGATCCTGCAGTGCTAGGAATGCCTGGGCTGGGACCAGTGTCTGGTCTGTCTTCTGTGCTACATTTGCGGGGCTGTCAAAAAGAGCAAACGGTATTTACCTGCAGTGAGAGTGGATTTTTTTCAGAAAATTTCTGAGAAAAGGTAAATGCTTGAATGATCCCATAAAATTTTGTAAAAATTATTTTTCAAATAACAGCAACTAAATGATTGTTGTCTAAAAACTTGAGGATAACATTCCCAACTTCTGAACCTTGCCATATACTCCTGAGTTTAGGACTTCCTCATGGGAGATGGGTATTTCAGTTCTCATCTGGAATTTAATCAGGTGTTTAAGCAAGTTAGTAATTCTGTTGACTTTGCTCTCCCCTTCTTGGGGTTATGCTGGAGCTTTCTGGCTTCTGTGATTTTCACCTAAAATAGGCCTCAGCATGTAAGCTGCTGTAAAAGCTTCCTGAGGCATGGTCAGTTATGACATAAGATGAAGAAATTCCAGTTGACTTCAGCATAAAACAAATTGGGCCCATTATGGTGACCCCAAACATAGGACTGAAATGATTTTGGCTAAGCCTGAAAGACAAGGGTAACTCTATGCTGTGACATGTTTTCTGTAGTTCTGAGAAGAAAAGGCATTTAGAGAGAACGTTCATCTTCTAGTTATTTATTTGACTCTCAGGACATCACTGGAATACTGAGTTGATTAAAATGTCTCTGTGGTTTATTGTGCAATACTATATATTTTGTATAATACACTCTATATGTTTTCAATTTTTGAAAAGTTCTGGGTTAGAGCATTACAATGTTGCTGGAAAGAATTTCACTTTAAAAGATGAGTGAGCTAATGAGAAGTATTATTGCTTCAATGTTTACTTGCAACAATGAAAATGGCTAAAAACACATCTCTGGTGTGAAGTGCCTAGTTTTTACCTTTAATTTTATTTGTGCTAATGTATAATATAGCTGTAGACAGAAAATGGAGAATTATAGAAAAAATATTTAAATTACAGAGCTTATCATTAACTGTTTTATATAAACATTGTTGCTTTCTTATAGAACATTGTGATGATTTTACGGTTTTTCTTGCCTGTAACTATTTATAATTTTTTCTGTTTCAGACAGACACAATAAGGTACTCTGGGAGGGAAGAGGCAGCCTGTTATGGCCAAGGAGTTGTTTATCAGTCACAGAACACATGCAACTCCTATTGAAATCAATAGGAATTTGGGCAGGTTAGCTCCTGTATGGATTTGCAGGAAGAGCAGCAGAGAGATGTTCGTATAGCTAGATCAGGTGACTGAAGGCAGGGGAGAGTGGTGAGAGTAAAACTGAGAGGGAGGCGAAATACAGAAAAAGAAAGAAATTAAGATACCCCAGGGGAGAAACAGGTCCTAAGTAAAGGAAGAAAGAAAGTACAAATGAGGGAGGGAAGAACGGAGAGAAGTACAGCTGGAAAGGAAGAAAGAATAGCATACCAAGCAGGAAAACAGGGAACTGGGGAGGAGGAAAAAAAGGCAAATAAAAGACAAGAGTGGTTGAAACAGAAGAAGAAGGAAAAAAAAAAAAAAAAAAAAAAAAAAAAAACTAATTCTTGGCAGGAACAGCAGCTGTTGTCAATAACAGCTGAGCATTTTAGTTTCTGGAAAACCTATTTCAGATGTGGGGGAGGAAAAATGGATGGGGATAAACCAACTGACCTGAGATGGAAAAAGTCATAGGCAGGAAATATGGAATTAGAGAGTGAAAGAGAAAGGAGGAAAATAAAAAGACAAAGGGATAAGAAGGCTAAGCCTGACCGTGCTGTCTGTTTTCTGGGTTCAGTGAAGTCCCAGAATGTACAGACCCAGCTGTTTTTCTATACTTTTGTTCCCTGAGTTACTAGACCTTCAAGAGATTAAAAGTGTGAATTCTGATCCTACTGAAGCTGATTGTAGGGGTTTGTATTTTTCTTTTAATTTCAGCAGAGAGAGGGTGTCATCCAGACTGTTTTGTATTTTGTCGTATTAGTGAAAATGTCAGGGAAATTAAACTGACAGGGGATGAAGACAGTATGACCAGTTTTCACTCAGTAGAAGGGTGGTCACTGTTGATGAAGAGGGAAAACGTAAAGTGAAGAACAGCATGAGACAGTAGCGTTTACGCGGAAGACACATATACCCAGTCTGTTTTTACTTTCTACAGAGGGGAGATTAAAAATCTGAAGAAACTGGTTGTCTCTTGGCAACTAAATAATTTCCTTCTTGAATGCACTATTGTCTGCATGTTTTATAGTTCAATTTGACTTCTTTTCCTGCTAAGATTTTCGACAGATCTCATTGGGTGTATTTGCTGGTTGTAAAAAAAAAATAAAAATAAAATAGCTTGTTTGTTTCCCTGAAATACATTGTCATGTATTCTAGTTAAGTAGCCACCTGACTAGATCCCTTTGTGATCCTAATGCCAATATTTGATTTTTTAACTAATACTTGTTCTCGTGGTTTACTGCAAATGAGAAATATTTCAGACTCCAAATTAATGTCTGGATAAAAACCACACCTTAAAATGTACTCAAATTACTACCGTTTGCATCACAGTGTGAATGAAGTGAACACGAGGCCCGGGTTTATTTCAGTGGGCTTTGGATCAGGTCTTATGTGCCTGAATTAATATCAGTAAATTGTTCCTGTGCCAGGACTCTCTCAGCTGAGCTGCAGAAAGGAGACTGACACATTAGAGGCTGCAGGGAAGTGAACCACAGAACTGTAGTCAGTTTAATCCTAGTTAGTCTCACCTACTTGCCTTACTTGCCTTACGTGCATTCATTTGCCTTTGCAGCCAGGCTAGTGCTGAAGTGCAAGTGGAGAGATGTCTGAATATCCAGGAGGAGGGAGGACTGGAGCCCAGGTGACTGGTAGAGGCAGCACTGTTGCCCTAAGACCACTGCTGTGGGTCAGTCCTTTGGAGCCTTCCTAATGGCATGTGTAATCCTCAAGAGCTGCGGTGGCACTGGGGAGAGCCACTTTCTTGGCCCAGTTACAGTACTTGTTAGGACAAGGGTAATTTATAAAGTGTTTAATGGTCTCTCTTATGGGCAATTGTCTTTCCAGCAGCTGTAGATGAAGAAGGGGTGCCAAGTGTCATGTGAGCCCGTGTTCTGGTCAGAGGTACCTAGCTACAGTAATCTCCTCTGGAAACTGCAAGCCCCTCCTGATTTAGTTCCTTGGGCAACACGTAGTCCCAATATCTTTATATCCTTTCCCCATCTCCTGCCCTCTTCTGCACCAGAATTTCAATTGCCTTAAAATCCCCTGCTTCAAAGTCTCCTGAACCTCCAAACTACTCATTTTCCCTTACCAGTCCCCCTCATAGGCTCCTCCTTGCTCCCACACCGCTCTGCCAGGTAGGACACCTCCCCATATCCATCCTACCTGAGCTTCACCTCCTGCCCCATCTCTTGAATCCTTTGCTGCCGTGCTCCCCAGCCCCTCCGTGCACCTTCCACCAGGCTCCCTACTTCTCACAGACTGATGCTGTCTCCTCCACACTTCTCCACTCAGATCTCCGGAGGCTGCTACAGCTGGTTGGGCTGTGCTGCTCCTTGGCTTTCCTTCACCCTGCTCCTTGAGGCTTCCTCCCCCTTTCTGGCTGCTGTCCTTCTCCTTGGGATCCTCCTGCAGGAGTGCCGCCTGTGTTTGTTTCTTGCAGGGGGGACGGAAATGCAGGCACAGGCTGCATTTATTAGAATTCACCTGACAGAAATCTGAAGGCAGAGCAGTAGAAGATGGAAACCCTGGCCTGGTGCTATTTACACCCTTTTCTGTATACATTGACATATGTATATAGATATATCTTCTGTCTAAACTTTTTCCAAGAGGGGTAATAATTCACTGGAATTACATAGTCAGGGGAAATCTTCCAAACCCCCTTGTTTTAGAGGGAAAATGAAGTTAATTTAGGAAAAAAAAAAAAAAAAAAGTCTTACTAAGCCACTCAAACTGAGGATAAAATGATGGAGAAAAGGGGAGCTTCCTGTACTTTAAAAATAAATAAATTAATTAAAAGTGTCCCTTTACCACCATGTGCAGCACTCTCGTTTGCAAATCCTATGGATCCCTGAAAGAGTAGAGTTGTCTCTCATGAGGTACAGTGCTGTTCTTGTCCAAGCTTTGGCAACACAGTCCAGGACTGTTGTGTCAGGGAGAACATGAGCCACAAAAGGTGTAGAGACTCCTAAATAAGAGCATTCCCTATCAAAACCCTTGTAGTATGATTTGATTGTACTATTTACAAATTGTGTGCTGTAGGATCAAGGTGAACATCATACACACCTGTCTCTCAGCTGCCTGCATGCCCTCTCTGAAGGTTTTCTGTCCTCTTTTCCTTACATGCATCCCCCTCACATGGAGAGGGGAGACACAGAGGAGAGGGTCAGGAAGACCCTGTCTGCATTCAGTCTGTGAAGGCGTTTTGTTGCTTTGGATTACTGTAGTTTCTCCTTAGAGTGGAAGAATACTGAGGTTCTGAGTCTGTAGCTACTGACCAGTAAATGAAGCAGAGGTGGAACAGTGTAATTATTTCAGTTTACACTCAAAGAGAAAGTACAACAAGCCTTGAGGGCAAGGGAAACAAGGAGAATAAATACAGAGCACAAAGTCAAGGCAAAGTATTTTTCTAGCGGGGGGGAAAAAAAAAAAAAAAAAAAAAAAGTTTTGATTCTGTTAAACATACCCTATGGAAAAAAAATCTTCATAATCTGTAGAAACACCACTTTATCTTTTCACACTACTGTTATGTTTTAAAAATCAAAGCGGTTTCATAGCTAGCAAAGTTAGTTGTTGTACTTTTTCAAAGTATGGTCTGAAAATATTAAACATCAGAGTTAACTCGGATCCTAAATAAAAGTTTTGGGTTGTCCTCCACTGCTCTGTAAGCTTTTCTTTCTGTTGTTGATGTTGAAGATCCTGCCTGGGATTACAGGCTCACCAAACTACCATATAAAGAAATAAGAGAATATGGGAAGTTGAAATTTGCTATTAGACACTTTCTGGCATCATTTTTCATATTTGCTGGCTTCCTGAAATTTTCTTTAAAGACCGTCATGCCTATTGCCATTAGTAGTCAAGACTTCTTGCTGTATTCTTGGAAAGCAGACAATGAACTTTGAGCAAATACTATCAGCTGCCAAGTTCAGTGGAAACAGACGGTTTGCACTGAAGCTGGAAGCAAATAGAGGTTGATGCCACAGTGGGTTCTTCTCATCTTCCCCTGACTGCTGCCTCCTTTCAGGAAGAAAAAAAAAAGAAAAAAAAAAAAAAAAGAAAAGGTAACCCATCATAGTTATGTGAGGCAGCAGCAGGTTCTGCTGCTTCTCCTCAGCTTCCTAAAGAAAAGGAGGCTCAGCTGGGGAGAACACAGCCTCTGATGCAAAGACCTGCTGTAGCCATAGACATCTAAGACAGAATCAAACAAAAAAGGGACTTTCCGACTTTTCACAGTCATGTGAAATTGCATGTCAGTAAAAAAACTTGACTGAAATTTTCTAGGAAAAAAATGCAGAGTTGACCACCCTATAAACATTTATATTATTTAAACATTGACCATTCTATAAACATTTCAATTTTACCACTTTAGTCTAAAAAAATTATAAAAAAAAAAAAGAGGAGGGGAAATCAAATTTCAAAAGTATTTAGCTTTGATGTTTTCTTTGGTTTTATTTTTTAAAATATTCAGAATGAAGCAAGTTTCTTTAGGATTCTTCAGAACTGCCAACAGTATGGTAAATCAGTTGTCTGCATAGTTTTGCCAATACAATTCATGACATGGGAGACTTTGTGACTCAAGTGCCAGGATAAGATTTGCTATTAAAATTACTGTGATTTCTGTCCCTTATAATGCTTCAGATATTCACTGAGTTCCTAGTAAGGTTATCTTCAGCATTCGGATCTCAGTGAATTTAAAGATGCCTTCAGCTGATCTCTGTGTGTAGATATCATCGCTATAGGAGGTACAGAAGGAAATAAGGCCTGCAACTGCAATGCTGGAGCAAGGGTTCACAATAAACTTCCACACAAAGAGAGTTGGTTGCAACATAACTGTGATGCAAAGGGAGTGATACCTTTGATAAAGGAAATGTTCAGGGAGATAAGCTTATCACACAGAGGATGCATCCATTAAAGCCTGTCTCAAGCTGTAAGGAACAATGGTGCTGGGTAGGGATACAGCAACCTTGGCAAAACTCCACACGGGAAAGCTGCTGCAAACCTTTCTGAGGAAGCAGTACCAATCTCCTGTCAACATGAAGAATAGGCTGGTGATACAGGGAGACAGAGATGAAAAGGACATTCCTCTGGGTTCCTCCCAAAGAAATACTGATGATAGATGCCACTCTTCCAGCAAAATGGCCCGCCCCTAAGACAGCTAGTGGATCAGAAGATCTTACTCCAAAATGAGGAGACGTTCACTTTAAATATTTTCCAGCTTAAAAAAATTACCCTAACTCTTTGAGATGTACTTAGAGACCCGTCTAAATTAGTAACAGCAATGGGATTAGATTCACAAAGAAAAATCATGTATTCAGAGCTCTAAACACTTTGAAAGTTATTTTAGTGCAAGGAATGGAAAAATGCTTAGCAACTGTAGATATAAAGGCATTAAAGGAAACCTTAACTTGCCATGTAACTTTTCAGCAGTTCAATATG